>NW_015641057.1:1603096-1627745 GCF_001515625.1 Sinocyclocheilus rhinocerous
AACAAGAGGGAGAATGTGAGCACTGTGTGCTCAGGCGCTGCCGCTCTCAGCGCCGTCAAAATAAAAGTCTGGCGCGTTGTCAAAATAAAAGTTTCTCGAACACATCGGCCAAGCAGAAAAACTTATCGGCCGATGCCGATATTTGAAAAATGCCAAATATCGGCCGATATATCGGCCTTGGCAATATATCGGTCGACCACTACATATGACCCCTTTAATGTAAGTCAAAGGGAGATTTTTGAAGTCTGAGTTTAGAATTTGAACTTTGTATTTTAAGTATGAAAATCTCTATCTGTTTAATTTTGGACATTCTGTTTTAAGTAAAAAAAAAAAAACTCATTTTACTTTTGATTTTGATATTTGATATCTTCATAGTAAATTGTGATTAGTATTTTGCATATATTTAACCATTTATATAAAACAAATTAACTATAGCCTAATTCGTGCAAATCATCCTATCATGGTGATCTAGGATTATAATGAAACAAGAAAGCAGATTTATCAGTTCATTTTGTGTTAAATTGTCTTTTCCGCCTTTGAAGTTGGCTATTATCTTATCGCCACAAACGCTTTGTCACTGTGTACCAGTCAGTGAGTATTTGCATATTCCTGATGTTTTGCTGCAGGATTATTAGAAAAGAAATGTGACTCAATGGATTGTGAAACCTTTTGTGAATTAATCTGATTACCAATTAAATGTAATTTAAATGTGTTTTACACCCAGTCTGCACAGCGAGTGAACAACGCACCGCAGCATATCAAGCAGATCATAGTACGCTCCCATTATAATCAAGGAAACTGTCCACGCTCACATAGGGCTGGACAATAATTCAATATCAATATGTATCGCGATATAATTTTTTTCAATAACGGTGATATGATTTTTAAACACATTTCCGATATTTCGATTATCAATTTTGGCCATATCGTCCAGCCCTACGCTCACACTGCATTACAATCAACACGCTCGCCTGCAGTGTACACTTCTTCATTCATTATAACGAAGCGTTGTGATTTTTATATTGTCGCACACTTGCCCTGCCTGAATCTAAAACACCTGATGAACGTCAGAATTGGGCACAACCCGTTCACAACCTCTCTTCACCCTCTCTTTCTGCTGCTCACGTTGCTTGTATGGCCCGTCTGTAGTCTGTCTGACACTTTCTAAGAACGCCTTTGAATTTTCTACTGCTCAAGGTCTTATTCTTTTTCTTTTCTTTCTGCTTTTATGACCTCTTTCTCGCTGCCTTTCTATAGTGTCTGTAACCCTGTAAGAGTGAATTGGTCATTATCTCTGCTGCTCCCCGAGGCCACAGATGCGTGTTTTGCAGAATCTTTAATAATTCACAAAGTGGGCGCTTCTGCTCTCCTGGGCTGTTTCATTTCATATTTTTTGGTAATAATAGCTTGTCATTGGTTCGGTGATATACTCACAATGGTTTTGCTGATGATTTAGAATTTAGCAACATTGTGAATCACGAATTGTCTTCCAAAGAGCATGTTATTAGATTAGAAAGACAGACGTTGTAAGCAGGGTTATTATAGTTAACTAAAACTAAAACTGAAACTAAAATTAAAAGCATATTAAAAACATTTTTGTTACTTGAAATAAAATAAATGTTAATTAAAATAAAAAAAACTTTATTTCAGCTAAATTTCACATTTTATTTCAGTTTAACTTGACTAAAACAACTAAAACTGAAATAAAAATTTATAAAAACTATAGACAAAACTATAAACAAAAACAAAAAAACACTAAAAACGGCTTATTGAAACTTTAACTAAAAATGAAAATGGAAAACCTAATTCTAAATATTAATACAAAACTATAATAGTATCTCAGTATAACTAAACTTGCACTGGTTATAAGTGCATTTAAATTAATTAAGGTAGAGTTCAATTAAATTAAGCTAGAGAAGTTCAATTAATTTCTGTCCCTCAGAAATGCTCACTAATAGCACTAATAGCAAATGCTCACTAATAGCACACTTTATTGCTGTTCTGTGTGTCAGTGAAAATGACTGATTAAATATTATTCTTATTATTCATTATCTAAACATTCTGTGAATTAATTTTAGCTAGATAGGTTTTTTTTTTTACATTTTTTTTTTTATACATCATACATTAAACATTTGAGTCTTTTTGGATCCTCTGATATCCTCTGAGTGGGAAAAACAGCAATACCTCTCTTTTAGGCTATTTCAAATCAAATACATATATATATATATATATTTTAAACTATTGTCAAAATATTGTCACATTTAAACCTGTTTGGCTATAATGGCTGTTTGGTCAGACTCCTGGATCCTCTGATTAGGAAAAAAACAGCAATATTTCTCTTTTAAGCCATTTCATAAAAAAATAGTTTTTTAAAATATGATGTCAAAATATTGTCACAGTTGAATATATTTTGGCTATAATGGCTGTTTAGTCAAACATATAAATCTTCTGATTGGGAAAAATCCTTTAATATCTCAATTTTAAGCCATTTCAGATCAAATACATAAATATAAAAAAAAAAAACTGTCAAAAGGATGTCTTTTTTTTAGGCTATTTCAAATCAAATACATATATATATATATATATTTTAAACTATTGTCAAAATATTGTCACATTTAAACCTGTTTGGCTATAATGGTTGTTTGGTCAGACTCCTGGATCCTCTGATTAGGAAAAAAACAGCAATATTTCTCTTTTAAGCCATTTCATAAAAAAATAGTTTTTTAAAATATGATGTCAAAATATTGTCACAGTTGAATATATTTTGGCTATAATGGCTGTTTAGTCAAACATATAAATCTTCTGATTGGGAAAAATCCTTTAATATCTCAATTTTAAGCCATTTCAGATCAAATACATAAATATAAAAAAAAAAAACTGTCAAAAGGATGAAAAAATCAAAACATCATTTTGTTTTAGCTATATTTATCACCCTGTCTCAGTTAATGATGCTTGTATGTTGTAGGGATTTCTATCATATACGGACACTACTATTATGCCCCGATCAGCCATCATGAGGTTTGCTAATCGCCCCCAGCACATAAAGACTAATCCAATCAAGAGATAACACTGAGCTCTTTTGGTATCAGGACTACAACTGAAAATACAATAATTAATTCCCTTATACAATTAAGTAATCAAAGTCATTACAATGTAGTTTTGCTGGTGGCAGGTGAACGGCCTCATGGGAGCAGCTGCTGTTTGTGGAAACGGCTCCTCTGGGAGCAGTAAGGCCTGTTTTCGATATAAAATCCGTGAGGAATATCACGAGCATGTTTGGCACAGTTGCTGTTGGATTTCATGTTGTCATAGCATGGCTTCTGAACCCTGGCCAGCTCTCGATGGATTTCAACCAACAAGAACTACAAGAGCATCACTCTAAAGTCCCTGTGTGCTTTTTGATGGCCTGACATTTCCCCTGATCTTCATGCAGGCCAAGTGAAAGGCCCAGGTGAGTGTAGAGGATATCCGTGAGCTTCCATGTTAGTCAATGATGAGGGGATGTTTTCCTTTGGGTGCTTGTACACTAGAGCTGTTGCTCTGCTTGTTTTGGTGTGAAGGCTGTTTTCTTAACTGAGATAAACTGAACTCGTACTAAAGGACTTAGTCTGCATGAAAATGAGGGTTTGGGATTTTCAGTTTCTATGTGTGCTCAACAGTTTACAGTTTGTATACAATGCAGCCTATGTTGCAGAAATGCATTTTTCATTGCTTCTGTCTTTGCACACTGGGATTGTGGGAGGAAATTTGGAAATAAGTGTTTTTGTCACAAAAACCGTGATGCAGCAAATGCAGATGGAATCACAGATTCTCTCATAGTCACTATGATCATTTCACCATTTTATGATATTAGATACACAAAGAAACTCAAAGGTCTTAACAATTTAATTAATCTTTTAATCTGTAATCAATTCAATTTTTTTAAGTAAAATAAAATAAATACATTTATAAAATTAAACAAATTTGCATTAAATCATAAAACCAAAAATTTAAGGTGCACTAAGTGATTTTTGAAAAACGCTTTTGACCACAGCGTCGGACCAAGTTCCAAAACACACTTGTAGCCAATCAGCAGTAAGGGGGCGTGTCTTGAAGAGAGCGCTCTATTTGAGTGTACAGGACGGATATTAGCAGATCGACTATAGATAGAGAGAAATGGCAGATAAAAATAGTTGGAAATATCAGAGAAACAAAAAATTAAAAAGAAGGGTTACGATCAGGCAAGATGTAGGACCCGCATAAATATCGGAGCAGCTTTCCAGCGGTGGAGAGAACTGAAGGAGCGGGAAGGCCTGGAAGCATTGTTTCTTCTTGATAGGTGCGTAACGTTGATTTTGCTTCGTTTCACGCAACTTATCTGTGTTGGCTTTTGTTTAAATATGCTTGTGTGTCATCTTCACTTGTTTCCGCGATCATTGTTGCCATGGTTGTGTACGTACATCTGGGGCGGAGATTTCAAAATAAGGGCGAGGTCCTGTTGGGGAATGGGCATGTTTGTTTTGGTGCTTTCAAATATAAACATTGTTTGGCAAAAATCGCTTAGTGCACCTTTAAAACAGACAACACAGATTTTCTGAACAATAAAACATTTAATAGGGCGCTATTATTGTAAGAAATTATGAATTTTTTAAAGTTTTATGAATTTAATTGATTATACATGCTTTTTGATTAAATGTAATTAAATCATTAAAACAGAGTAAAAAAAACAAAAACAAATCAGAATTCAAACAAAAAAATCGTAGGGTGCTAAAAAAACATTTTCATTCTATATAATAAATTCTGAATAAATTGTTAAATTGTGCACGTTTCATGTTTTTGATTAATTAGGCATGCTTTTTGACATGATTTTTGATTACTTAAATTTAACTTGGCCATTAAATAGAATCCGGAAAAATGAAAATTGAATTAATGGAAAAAATAAAATACAATTGGTGGACCTCAGGGGAATACATTTAAAAGAAGTATGATACGAGCCCTTTAAGTGGCAAAAACATGAGTAAAAAAGTGATTCCAACATACAGCGATTCAGTGATACTGCGGGGGTCGTAGCAATCAAAGCGTGTATGAAAGCGTTACTAGAGGACAAGTAGACTGGAACCGTCCTCTGTCGTCTCCACTGATAGACCTTTATTGTCCCAGTGCCACAGGTGTCATGATGGTGGGCTGAATCCGCTGCTCTAATGACAGCATTCACTGGATGCTCAGAGTCACTCTTATTGATTACTGTCACTCTCATCCAGTGCAGATGATGAAAAGAATCTCACTGATTGGATTCCAGTGTGTGTCAGCCTGACTACATTCACATGCACCTTCACGAGTTCATTTTAACTGAAGACATAACCATATTAATATATAATTGGGCTGTCGCGATTCGTCGATTTTATTCGACTATTCGATTTTTAAAAATCCTCGACTTCATTTTGCTCACGTTGACTAACCGGCAACATACCGGAAGTGGCGCATTTCATGGACGAGAATCCATAAAACACATTATTAGACTGTTTCCCAAGGCTGCATGATATATTAAACCCATTTAAAAATCATAATTAAGCATAATTATGCTACGATTTAATAAATTTTTTGTGATGCAGTTCTAATACAGTATATGCGCTTTAATTATTTACATGCGTTATTGATTTTATAAAAAAACAAAAAAAAACAAAAAAATCTTATTTTTTTCAGAAATACTGCACATTTACATTTTCTCCTAAATAAATTCTGGTAAATAACATTTCTGGTAAATACTCCTTTAAAAAGTGTTTTTTGATTATTTTATTATTAGTAGACTAGAACACGTGGATATGTTGTCATTCTTACGCTATAATACTGAACTTTGTTTTCAGGGATTTGGATTATGAGATGGACACTTGCTTCTTGCACTCTATGTTGCACTTTACTTTTGCTTTATATAAAAAAAAGGATTTCATAGAAATTTGGATTTCATTTGGTTTAATAAAATATAGTTTAATAAAATATTCTTAAGTAAAATTGTTGATTTTTGTGGGAAATTAATCGTTTACATTAATCAATTAATCGATAAATTAGTCGATAGATTAATCGAAATAAAAATAGTCGTTAGTGGCAACCCTAATATATAATCACAAAATGTTGGCCAAATCTTTAATCGCAATTATATTCTTTCCTTAAATCATGTAGCCCTATATGGGGACTGCAGTTTTCCCCATGTGGGACATGAACGTAATGCATTTTACTGACAGAATAAGGGCATTGTTAGCTGTATTTTACTTATGTTCTACCTTTTTTACAACTGGCAAACATTTTGCATTTGCAGAGGGCTGATTGTATCAGCAGCAACAAACAGGCTTATTGCATTAATATTGATCATTTTGTGCTCTGGTGCATCTTGTGTAGCCACAAACGGCAGCAAAACACACACATTTCTTAGCAAATAATTGATATAAGGAGAAATGGCTTGTAAATGAGATTGAAGATTGCCAATTATGAAACTATTGGTGTGCATGTAAAGCAGGGCCATTGTAGTTAATTACAACTAAAACCGTAACATGAAGCATTTTTGTTACTTGACAAAATAAACCTTAGGAGAAAAAAATATATATAAATGTATTTTATATTTAAGCTAGTTTAACTTAGAATAGTAAAATAACAAACTGAATTAAAATAACTATAATACTTTATATTATATAGTATATGTTAACTATATATACTATATGTTATTATAAATTATTTATTATTTAAAACGATAAAAATGACAAAACAAATTTACTAAAATTGCAACTAAAATTAAAACGAAAGCAGGAAATGTATAAATAAAAACTCATTTAAGCTATGATTAAAATAACACTGGCCACTGAGTGCAAATGTTTTTCATGTTTCAGATTTGCTGTAATGAGGCTGTGCAGCTCCTTTATATGTTTAAGAAACAGTATTTTCCTCAAATGCCGCTCCATTTCGTTAAATGAGTCTTTTCACGCTTCGTGATCTAGTGGTTCTGAACATGTTGGATTATGGATGTAAAATCAGCTGCTATTCATAAACAAACACAAACTGTACATCAGCACGCACATGGACAGATGAGCTTGTTGATCAAAAATCAGTTTATGCCACACCAATGTAATCATTTAAAATGTTATTACATTAATTTCATTTATAATTACTCCAAACAAAAGATCATTGTAAAATTAGCATTTTCAGTTTCAGTTTCCGGTCCATTGGGTTGAGGTTTTGGAAGGAAGCTGTTCTCTGTGTTGTAGTTGGTTGCGTGGGTGATTTATGTGGAGAAATTTAATTGCAATCCTGTTTTTTGTTTCCTCTCTGTGCTTTCAACCCAAGATATGTATGGGTGTGTGTGTGCGCGTTCAGTCTGTTTACCTGAGAGTGTGCAAAGGTGCGTAGGTGATCTGCAAACCACACACACACACACACACACACACACATAGAGTTAATTTAAGACTACTTTGATCTTACATAATGAAACTCTTGCACACTTCTGCATGTGTGTATGTGGGAGTATTTCTGCTGTTTGTACTGTAAACTGCATTAATTATAAGACAAAGAAGAGATGCGTTTCTCTTTCTCACTCACACACACCCGACATATTGTGCACTTTGTGTTTTGTAGGAGTGAAACTGCATGGAGAGGTAGATATATTATGGACATCCCTGTGTGATGAGTGTGTGATGGCACAAAATCTTGTGTTTCGAGTTGAGATGAAATATTTAAAGGTCCAGTAGTGCTTTTCTGCCCACGATAACAAACACACACGCCATGGTTTCCGTGATTCTTTGGTTGGACTACAGATCATTATTTCAGCATGTGTAAGTTCTGCTCATTCAGGTTTGTTCATACAGGGAAAAACAAAGCAGGAGGTTTAAAGGCATGCAGGGTAATATGAGTCAGGGCTCTACGCTTATTTTTCTTTTTAGGAGCGCTTGTGCTCCTAACTTAAAAAATTTAGGAGCACAGTCAAAAATTTAGGAGCACCAAAATTTGATAAAAAAATAGCCTTCCCATTACGAGGTGATATTTGACTCCTTAAAGTGATTTACAGTAGAATTTAGTTTTTACCTTTGTAATGGCATTTTTCTAACTTTATTAAAAGTATGTCCACATTTATAATCAACGAAGCTCTCTACATTGCACAATGAATCTTTTATTTTCACCGTCTACACTTTGCTTATGAAAGGATTCATGAGATATGTCTGTGATACATTACTCAACGCTGCAAAAACACGTAGAAACCTTTGAAGCTCCCCTTCAGCGATCACAATCACAAATATGATGAATATCTGGTCAGTCGCACTGGTGCTCCTAAATATTTTTTCATAGTCGCACCCAGTAGTTTTCAGTCGCAAATGCTCGCACTGTAGAGCCCTGATGAGTGTGCATGTCCATGGATCAAAAATGGCAAACATTTTCTTAAAGTGGCAAGCTTCAATCTGATTGGCTGCTTTTACTCCATTTTGTTATTCTACCCTTTACAAACCATTTTGTTTGTTAGTTTGAAGCTTCAGGGCTCCAGACAAAAAAATTGAGTAAGGGGCCATTGGCTTCTATAAGAAAAAAACGTAGGCGCCAAATTATTTTTTTAGGTGCCACAGAATAAACGTTTTTTTATTTTATTTTATTTATTTTTTTACATTTCAATCATATTGTCATGCGTTTATGTCTCATCTTTTCTTGACTTTATCATCATTTTAATCCAGCTTGTAGATGACCTGGGAACTAAGGTCCACTTAAAGTGGGAACAAAATGTCTTTTCCAACTTGAAATATACAGTCACAAAGAATTGTTCATTACACAAAATTTGTACCAATATCATGGGCCATAACTACGTCAACATCACTTGGCCACTGAAAGTAGTTTGGGCTCCTCCTCAATGCATCCTATAAATGTTGTCACATGTCTTTCACACATTCGTTGAAGGTCTACAGTAAGTCAAGTGTTTGTTTGTTTTCTGTATCAAGTTTGTCTCGCATCTTGTTTCATAATGAGTTTTATATGCAGGACAATTAATTTCATATTTACAAGTATGAAATATGTCATTTTTACTAAAGAAAAAACAAGAAAATAAATATTTTATTTTATATATTTTATATTTATAGTTTTGAAAAAAGTCTCTTCTGCTCGCCAAGGCTGAATTCATTTGATAAAAATACAGTAAAAACAGTAATATTGTGAAATATTATTACAGTTTTAAAAAAGCTGTTTTCGATGTGAATATATTGTAAAATGTAATTTATTCACTTGATGCAAAGCCCATTTTTCAGCTGTTGTGCTGCTTCATGTTTTTGTGGAAACCATGATACATTTTATTTATCAGGATTTTTGATTAATGGAATGTTCAAAAGAACAGCACTTATTTGAAGTAGAAATCTTTTGAAACATTATTAATATCTTTACTGTCGCTTTAAATCAATTTAATGAATCTCTGATGAATCAAAGTATTTATTTGTTTGTTTTTTTAATCCTACTGACCCCAGTGTATTTGTTGAGAATATTTATTTATTTACTTCTGAAAAGATACAACAAAATACGATTTAGTGTTTAGTGTTTTAGCTGAATTGTTACTAGCAGTGTTATTTAAAAAGACAAATTCAGTCCAAACTGCCAATGTGAGTATTTCTGGTAACACTGACGTAACCCTGAATGAGCTCACAGTTATTTACGAGAGTAATTTCCTCAGAGCTGATAAATGAGGATTTGGCTAATGCGGCTCTGAGTTCATGTTGACCTCTAAAGTTCTCCACACGTCCAGCTTCACTTGATCGTCCGCTGATTTCTGTGAGCTCTTCTCAAACTGTGCCACTCTTGCTCTGATGGAGGATGCTTTATGTACCCAAACACACACACAAAGACCCGCTATGTGGAGCAGGACTCAGGTGACCGTGTGTGTGTGTTTGTGAATTCTCTCTGATACTTTTCCCGGTTGTAAAAAGCTTGTAGAACAAAATAAGCGCTAACTTCATTAGGGACCATTATCACCCAAACTCATAAATATTCACATAATCCTCGACCACAAGCCATAAATATTCATATTATTACCTTACCGCACTCATGATGTATTACACCATTACAGATAGTCTTCACTCCGTCCAGATTTCTAGCCATCAATCACCTTTATTCAGCTCTCCGAGAGTATCGTCATCATCATTTTTGAGACTTTTATACAGCATTTTAGTGCTGTAATATATCGCACTTACTCTGCGCGCTCCACACACACACACACACACACACACTGGCTGAAAGAGCCTTTATTAATCTCTCAGATCAAAGTAAATTCCCGTCACACTAAGCATTCTGTTGCCATGGAAAATGAGGCTGATTGCCGTGGTGATGTGGATGACTGTTTGTATCAGTAGCGCATAGCATCTCTTTTTCTCACTCTGTCATTTTTGCACCTCCTTTCTTCTTGTTTTGAGAGCTGAAATGTCTGTTTTTTCTTGTAAATAAAAGCAGAGTTGTGTGATTGTGTTGTTGGAATTAAAAAAATACAGCTATTAAAGTTGGGAAATAAAGTAGATGTTGGCTAGTAGTAGAAACACAATGTTTACAAATGTTTATTGGAGAGGTTTATATTTTCCTTAGTTACTCCTTAGTTACCGTTGCCATCTCTGACAAACAATGCCGCTCTCACGCTACACATCATGTTCTCACGCAGTGAAAAATACATCGCAGAGCAAAGAGGAAACTGACAACACACCGACAGACAAGACAGAGCAGGTTACTTCTGATATGAAACAAGGTCTCAGGACTCTCAGCTTGCAGATTTTGTCATTTTTAAAGAAATTCAAACAATAAATACCGTTTTATGGTTCACATTCTCTTCAATGTGTCGTGACAGATTACTGTATTGCCTCAGTTCAAACGCATGAACCGATCGTCTTTTCATATTTATGTAAAGCATGAAATGAACATAATTAAACATCAGAAAGTATTTTAATTTCAACCACAGAACACACAATTTTTCACCAAAGTTAATCTACTCTTCTGTCTGATTTGTGGCTAGAAGGGATACGGCTGCGGCTACTGGGCATGCGCATTTACATATTTTCCGAGCCAACAATATAACGTGAAACCTATGAAAATGGTTCTAAAAAGCACATGGCGCCATTGTTTAATCACTTTAGAGTGTCGCAGTGACCGTCTTTTTGCAGTGAAGGACCTGTCATAGTTTAATGAGTGGGAGGATGACATGAAGCGAGGTTAGCTGCATTGAAAACAGATGAGCGCACATGTGCATATACAGCTCCCAATCGGGGTGAAGTTCACAGGATTTTGTCCACAGAATGATAAGAGCACACGTTTTAACGTTAATATTTCACACTCAGTTTTTAACTTAAGCGCTGCAAGCCATGCATACAGCGCCGGACATGACAGGTTTTCTGGTATGCAAACAAGTACTCAGGAATTCCTTAGCTTATTGCCGTTACTGTGGCAGCTAACAACAGCACAGCTTAACCCTCCGCACATTTTTATATTTAGTTGTATTGAAAAAGTTTCAGCTCAGTCGAGACCGGCCGTAGCTGTCGGGCAAGATGGCGGATAGCAGCGACGGCACATAATATCCACGTTCTGATTGGTCAGATTGCCTGTCAATCAAGCTCTTTGCGAACGGTCAATTGGTCTACATTTCTTTTCAGTTTTCCATCATTTTAGTCAAGTTTTAGCTGTTCATTTTAGGTTTTCATTCAAGATTTTAGGTTCAAATGTGTATAGATTTTTATTGGAAAGTTTTTATTTTAGTTCTCTTTTTCTTTTAGTTTTTCATAATTTTTAGTCATGTTTTAGTGGTTCTTTTCAGTATTTCAACATTTTAGTGACATTTTATTTTTCCATCATTTTTTAAATTATGTTTTAGCAGTTCATTTTAGGTTTTCATTCAACATTGTAGGTTAAAATGTTTACAAATTTCAAATTTTTTATATTTTAGGTCCTGTAATATAGGTCATCGTTTCTTTTTAGTTTTTCATCATTTTTAAACCAAGTTTTAGCAGTTCATTTCAGGTTTTTTTAATTTTTTAAAATAATTTTTAGTCATGTTTTATCAGCTCTTTTCAGGTTTTCATCATTTCTGGACACATTTTAGTCATTATTTTCAGTTTCTCATCATTTTAGTCATGTTTTATCTGTTCTTTTCAGCATTTCATCGTTTTTAGTCATATTTTTACAGTTTTTTTTTTTCTTCAGTTTCCGTCCAAACAGTTTGTATGGTTTCTATTTATGTCATACACTCCACATGGCTGTATTGTTAACTGCAGCTAGCTTGAAATGTCTATATTTCGTTTTTTCTTGTGAAGACTGAAGTGTTCACTGAGTGCTGTAGCAGAGTTTCAGTTTCTTGTGTGCTTTTTCTTTTAGTTCTCGCGGATCAAACTGTGTTGCTAATTCAGAGCGCAGCAGCGAATCACAGCATCTTCTTTATTGAAATATTCTCACACTGGCCTCCTTTTGATTTTTCTCTTGTGTTTAATGAAGTTTGCCTCACAATCTCTATGTAAAGTGCCGCACCGCTGCGTCCGTGCCGCACAAATGTGTTGATCTGACAGAATAAAACATCCTTTAACAGCACTTCCCGTCCAATCCTGCTGGATTTTGTGCATGTAATATGACATTAACTGTATAACTGATCAGGCGTTTCAGAATAAGTCTTATTTCAGTTCAGTATGTGCCGGCATTCAATTTTTCAGTTCCGCTCGTCCTGTAATCGGTTAGCGAGTGTTTTATGCAGTGGCTGAATTTGCATGCGTTTGCCTAAATCTCCTTTAATTATTTCATAAATCTGAGATGTTGAAATCTAATTGACAGCCGTGGATGACATTACAGGAGTCTTCTCCACTCAGCCTGATTTTATTAGAGTAACCGAATCAGCGTAATTATCACGGGCAGCACTGAGGTGGGATGCACCATGAATTTGTCACGGATAAAAACATTCAGAGATGGTTTTTAACTATTTTTCATGTTTGTTAGGTCAGGCGCATATTAATTCTGACACAAAGTGAAACTCATTAAAAAAATTATGGAAAGTATTTTACATATGAAATATAATGTATATAATATTACACTGAATATAATGTGCACAAAGGCTTGTCTTCAAGATTGAAGCAGTTTTGGTTTCATTCGCAGACAGGTGGCAAAGCATATATCAGACTACATAAAACGGCATAAAATATTTGAGTTTTTAATGTGTGATTCAGTCTGACTATTGAATCTGAAGAGCTTCAAGTACATTGAACTGCTACAACACAATGAAAACTTCAGCATATTCACTTGAGGGCCATCTGACGTCTTTTTTTTTCTTATTTTCTGATGAAATCATATTTTCAAATTTTTGCTTGAGCCCACTTAAACTGCCTCAAAAGAGTTTTCTGGGTTCAAGTCAAGTCAAGTCAAGTCAAGTTTATTTGTACAGCGCTTTTCACGATACCGGTTCAGTACAAGTTAAACTCTTAACTCTCAAATCTGAATGATTTTATGCATCAAGGATGCTTTAAATTGATCAAGTGTGACATTAATAATGTTACAGAAAATTAGTTTCAAATAAATGCTATTCTTTTGAACTTCCTATTCATCAAAGAATCCTAAAAAAAAAAAAATGTATCACGGTTTCCACAAAACTATAAAGCACAATTGTTTTCAACATTGATAATAATTAAAAATGTTTCTTGAGAAGCAAATCAGCATATAAGAATGATTTCTGAAGGATCATGTGACACTGAAGACTGGAGTAATGATGCTGAAAATTCAGTATGACAGAACAATTTATCAAAATAGAAAACAGTTCTATTAAATTGTAATAATATATCACAACTTTAGCATTTTTATTGTGTTTTGATGAAAATAAATTAACTTTAGAGAGTCTTCTTTCAAAAACATAAAAAAAAAAAACTTACTGACCCCAAACTTTTGAATGGTAGTAAACGATTTGTGCTGTGTAATACATAATGTAACTATTATGTGTTATTGTTTTATGGATATTGTAAATGTTTATTTGCTGTGCTCCTTGCTTCCTTTGCTAAGTTATATTACTCCGAATGCATTTCCCAATCATTTATTGGTTTGAAACTGTAGGACAGCAGTAGAAGTTGTGTAATATCCCAAAACATGTCATAATAAATCTGCATATTAAATCTCACAACTCTTTAATCAATTCACAGCAGAGAGCCAGTGGGAGTTTTATAAAGTCTGACAGAAAGAAACTTCAGAAATGCTCTGTTATGTCCACCAACTGGATGCAGAAAAGACGTCAAAGCTGACTGATCCACTTCAGTCATAAGATGTATGATTTGGATCATCACTCAGTGATGTTGAAGCTGTGTGTTTTGTGGTTTAAGTGGATGAAGATCTGTGGTGTGGATGTGAAGTGCTGGATTCAGTATGTCGAGCCAGAGGACAATCATTGAGGTGAAGGACTTCAGTCATGTTGCGCCTGTGTGTGTGTGTGTGTGTGTGTGTGTGTGTGTGTGTGAAGGTTCTAATAAGGTATGGTGCACAGAGAACTGCACTGCTGCAGATTGTCTGCTGTGTGTATGTTCGTATGTGTCATCTTGAATGACAGGGAACAAATTACAAAAGTAGCAGGAATTTGCAAGGCTGTTTCGGGAACTTCAGGCTGGTAAAGGTTACTACAGTAACTCGTATTTCTTCTCAGAGCAACATATCAGTTCACAATAATAACAATTTCTTAAAGTTTGAGTTATTTCATTTTGGAATGTTTCTGGATTTAAAACAAGCTGCATGGACAGCAACTCTGGCAAGATTTTGTTATAAATACAAGCAAAAATTGTGTTTGCAGTAATGCACTATAATTTTTTTTGGAATACTTTTATTCAGCAAAATGCATTAAAAGTAACATTTATGATGTTGCAATAGATTTCTGTATTAAACAAATGCTGTTCTTTTGAACTTTCTATTTATCAAAGAATCCTGAAAAATAAAATGTATAACAGTTTCCATGAAAATATGAAGCAGCAGAGTTTTCAACACTGATAATAATAAGAAATGTTTCTTAAGCAGCAAATCAGCATATTAGAATAATTTCTGAAGGATCATGTGACAATGAAGACTGTACTGAAGTTGCTGAAAATTCAGCTTTACATCACAGGAGTAAATTATAATTTTACATTTATTTAAATAGAAAACAGTTATTTTAAATTGTAATAATATTTCAAAATATTTCTGTTTTCACTGTATTGTATTTTTAATCAAATAAATGCAGCTTTGGTGAGCAGAAGATACTTTTTCAAACCATTAAAAAGCCTTCTTAATTTAAGGATAGATTTATTTAATTTAGTAATGTTTCTGGATTTTGTTATAAATACAAGCAAATATTATGTTTACAGTAATGCATGTTTCTGAGTTTGTAATTGGAGTACGTTTACAAGAAAACACTATTCCACTTTTTTTTTCACTATTCCACTACTTTAAAATGCAATGTGTGGTACTTGCTGTTTCTTTGTAATTTGTGAAATTTATCAGCGATGTCTGAGTGAAAATTGTTTCACAGTAAATCTTACACCAACTTTATTTCAGTGTACAATGAAAATCAATGAGATAGTGTTTTTTTAGAAGGTTTAAAGCAGAAATGTGCACTAAGATAAATGATAACGATAACTGCACAAGCCGTATTAATTCATTTAAACATTTGTTCTTTTGTGTTCATCAAAGAACATGGAAAGAAAACCAGACACTCACTAAAAATAAAGGTTTCAAAGGGGGGCTTCATAGTGATACCACAGAAGAACTATTTTTGGTTCTCCAAAGAACCTTTCAGTGAACAGTGAACAAAGAAATATGAAGTAAACATTGTAAATATATCAATATTTTTCCAAGTATAAGCATCTTTGTACTATAAAGCCCTTATTGACACTGTTCAGTGAAGCTATGGTAACACACATAAACCGCTGCAGACGTGACTGAACATGAATGCGTGCAGATATTCCATTCTCAATAACACATATACAGATTTATTATTTTGCACTCCTGACATAAATAAATAAATGATGTCACTGCAACAGTTTTATCAAAACAGTGGTCAAATATCGAAGCTAGAGTCTTTAATTTTTCTAATGAAGCAGTTTGTTCATGTGTCATGTTTTAAAGTGAAACAATAATAATCTGAGGCCGCTGATGATCTTTTGTGTGTTAAGAGATTAAAAGAACCTTTTCGTAGTGTGAAGAGTATTTTTTTTTCCCATCACTATAAAGAACCTTTTGTGGAATGTATGTTAAAAGTTCTGGTGAACTATCCCTTTAAGGTTTTTTTTTTTTTGGAGCTATAAAATTGTCCTCTGTTAGGAAAAGACAGGTGTTATGTTGTGAAATGGTTGTGTTGATGTTGACAACGTTTTCAAGTGTCGCAGTGTATTGCCTTTCTGTGAGCCTCACTCTGTTACTGGGTAAAACACACACACACACACACACACACACACACACAACCTATTAACATTTGCACAGCTTTGTACTTCCGCTATATAAAAGAAACAGTTTCAGCTGAAAGTGCCTGACATTTAAATGGAGCTTGAGGCCAATAAATGAGAGACACAGATAGAGCTTTGTGTGTGTGTGTGTGTGTGTGTGTGTATGTTTCCCCTTCGGTGATCCTGGTTAAAAAGGCCAATCTGTATGTGTGATTCCCGAACTAGTTTTGTTTCGTATGTGTGAATGGCGTTGATATGTGGCATTTATCAGTACCCATAATCCTCTGCTGCTTCATGGGTGGCCTTGCGGACGCTGCGGCCATCCATCAACCTGTCCGTCAACCCGGGGCCACTATGACAACTAGCTTGGCGGGGCGGCCTGCCTTCACAAACACCACCTGTCAGCTGATTGATTGATGGATGGCAGCAGCCAATCGTAAGAAGTTTGAGCATGATTAATGTTTAATGTGTACGTTCAGTGAGAGAGTGTGTGTGTATGTGCGATCGTTTTCATGGATGATTTGACAAGATATTTATTATTAGATGTAAAAGTGTTATTGTGTGTGTCCTGTGTGTGATTATAAGGTGATACGTGTTAATTAATTATGAGGTGAGATGTTATGTTTTATGCAAATGTGTTAATGTTTAATTGATTCTTTAATTAATGTTCTTGAAAAATTTAACTTCTTGAAATAATTTCGTCCAAATTACATAGACAGCACTTTAGTTATAGCATTCAGTTCACTTTGGATGAAAAGAAATAATGGAAGCAAATAAAAAAAATCTGAATTACTAGTTAGCTTGGTTGTGTCCAAGCATAAACTTTGTTTTGATGGAAAAAAATAAAATAAATTAATGATAATGACAGCAGCATTGGGCATCAGTTCTTTGTTATAAAAAATGATAATTTGTGCCCATAACTGCCAAATCAATTGGAGATATGATTAGGTTTCTTGGGAAAACTGAAATGGTTGAATTACTCATATTTTACTGAATTTATTATGTAATTATTTCAACATGGTCCAAGTCTGAAGCTGCTTTAATCTATCCTTCAAAACTTGAATGCTTATTTAATATTTTTTTCTTTAAAATCATCCAAGGAACAAATATGATTTAATCAGTATGTTTTGTTTCACTCGGTAAACCTATAAAATATACATATTTATACTTATAGAAATACTTTAGAAATAAACTTGGTTTCGTAATTTTATTTTGTAATTATAATCCTAGTGTTTTACATAAAGAAACTTTAAATAATATGAATAAACAGCAAGTAAACACTATAATCAGCAGTGCACTCAGAAATATTTTATTTAAAATAAATAATTTGAAAATGAATCAATATGATTTTTTAACTTTGTAATCCTGTTTTAACATTTTTCATAAATAAAGTGTTCAAATATGAATAAACCGCAAGTAAGCACTGTAACCAGCAGTGCATATTCATTTTTTAAATTTTTTTATTAATTATTATAATTTTTTTTATAAAATTTTATATTTGAAATAAATAATTTGAAAATAAATCCATTTTTAAATGTTTTCTTTGATAAGAAAAATAAATAATTTTTAATAAAATAAAATAAATAATGTTTTAAAATAAAATAACATAATGTTTACAGTAATCTGGTACAGCAAGTCTGTGTGGACTAGGAATCATATTTCCTCAAATAAATACCAATTAATGCAAATTTTACATGCAGTACACAGTGAATATATATACCACGAATATGACAAACTTGTGATATATCATGTGCTAGTAGATTCCATCACATTTCTTGCTGTTTTTCTTCAATTGAAAATAGAAACTCTTCCCAAACTCCTCCTTTTCTGTAGTGCAAGGTGTTGTTTGTACAGATAGCATGCTAATTGGGATGTAGCCTAATCGTAGTGGCGTCTCATTACAGTGGCATTGGTGTTATTATTATCGCTGCCTGTCTGTTATTCCCCAGTTAGCCTGTTAGCAACTTTGACTTGCTCTTGTTTTCACCCTGTGATGCTCCCATTGGCCCTTTGACCCAGTTCCCATGGCGACTGTTGTCCTGCACCTACAACGACCTACAACAATGACACGACTGGAGTTATTGATCTCTGCTTTTCATTCACACTTCTTCAGCTTACAGAGACCTGCGAGAGCGCTGCGCTTTAGAGGTCTTAATGGCATCAGTGTATCACACACACACACACACACACACACACACACATGCTCGGCATTAGAGGCTGAAAGCTTCACTGTCCTTTCAACATGCTGTTGTTTTACTCAGCATTACTGACCCGTCTGTCGGCCACTGTTTACTGTGATCTTCTGGTCATGACGGGTGTTTGTGCTGTTGCTGACATAATTGCATGCCGTTGTTTGAAGCAGGGCTATTACAGTTAACTAAAACTAGAACCATAAAAAATGTACTTAGAAATCATTATTAACTGAAATAGTTTATAAAATATTTAAAAAAATAATGTAAAATATAAAAAATGTAACTTACTTTATTTCAGTTAGCATTTATATTTAGTTTAATTTGATGTATTAAAATAACTAAAACTGAAATAAAATAAGTACAAATTATATATATATATATTACAAAAATAATAAAAATGACAAAACAGCAAAATTACTAAAACTAATAAAAAACATGAAACAGAAAATTTGAAAATAAAAACAAATAAAAAATAAAATAAAAATAAAATAATAGAATTTAATAAAACCTTAGATATTATTACATATTTATTACATATTTATCATTATAGATAATCTAGACATGTTTAAAAAAGCAAAAATCTGATAAAATTACAAACACAACAAAATAAAATAAAACAGAAAATATGAAAATAAAAACTAATTCAAAATAAAAATTGTAAAAAGTAATAAAATCTGTTGACATTAAAAAAGCAAAAATCAAATAAAAATGACAACATACAACAAAATTAAAAAAACATTAAAATTTAAATAAAACAAAATGTGAAAAAAACTCATAAAAAAA
The DNA here is from genome assembly GCF_001515625.1 of Sinocyclocheilus rhinocerous. Taxonomy (NCBI): domain Eukaryota; kingdom Metazoa; phylum Chordata; class Actinopteri; order Cypriniformes; family Cyprinidae; genus Sinocyclocheilus; species Sinocyclocheilus rhinocerous. The sequence goes on from NW_015641057.1 coordinate 1,622,469, forward strand.
AATATAATAATATTAATAAAATCTATGTAGACATTTAAAAAAGCAAAAATCTAATAAAATTACAAACACATAAAATTACTAAAACATTAGAATTAAAATAAAACAGAAAATATGAAAATAAAAACTTATTCAAATAAAAATCATAAAAAATTTATAAAATCTATGTAGACATTTTAAAAAAAGCAAAAATGTACCGTATTGACCCGAATATAAGACGATGTTTTTTTCTTGGAAATACATCTGAAAAAACGCGGTCGTCTTATATTCGGGCCAATACGGTAATAAAAATGACAACATATAACAAAATTACTAAAAGTAGCTCAAATTAAATGAAAACAGAAAATATGAAAATAAAAAGCTTATTCAAAATAAAATAAAAATAAAATCACTTAAACTTCAACTAAAACTAAATGGAAAATATTACAATATTAATAAAATATGAATTAACTATAATTGTATTTCAATTATGAAAAGAAAACACTTTTTTGAAGCTTGTAGGACATAGGGCAAAGAACAAAAAAATTGTTACGAGTTGGCTGTACAATAAAGTGCACAACGAACAAGTAGAGTCCAAGTAGTCCTTTTTAATAAATCCACAAGGGGAAACCACCAACAAATAATACCAAACAACAATACCGGACACAGAACTGAGGAAACACAGGGCTTAAAAGCATGGACACAGATAAACTGAATGAGAACAGGTGGGAACTAATCAATTAACTAGGCGCTCAGGGAAACTAGGTCAAATGATAGAAACACCGATAACACAATGGAACAGAAAAAAGAACAGGCACGTGACAAAAATGAGTGTTTGGATATTACAAAATGTTTCATGTGCAGAAACAACCAAGTAATCCATCATTATTCTTTGAGAAAATTGATTTCAGAATGTTGTTCTGGCAACATTCTGACGACAACAATGTTGTCAGCTGACTCCGTCAATAGTGTACAGTACTTTTGTCTGGCCAATGTCGGATTCTGAGTGTTAGGGGAAAAACAATTACATGTACAATTGTGGTTGGTTCATCTAGTGGGGCAGAAATTACACTTTAAATGTGTGTGTGGAATGAGATGTTGTTTGCCTCATGTTGTGTGTGTGATTTTCTTTTCTTTCATTCTCTCTGGGTTTTTGAAGTGTGTAACAGATTTCAGTCGGTACAAGCTCAGTAAAGCAGATTTAAAGATGTTCGGTCTAGTTTGAATATAATACATAAATAATGTGACTATTTATAATGTATCATATTCTATATATTATTCTTTTCAGAAATACATACTACACTGTAAAAAATATTTTTTTTAAGTTGCAAATAAAGATAATCAAGAGTGCGTTTTACAAGAAAATACTACCTCAAAATCTCACATTTGACTCATTTTTTTTTGTGATATCTGAGTGAAAATTGTTTCTACACCAGTGTATGCAAACCACATTTTCATTGAAATCATAAGGCAAAGGTAAAAGCATTTTAGACATGGTAATAACTGCAAAACTTACCCTGAACTCTTTCTGTTTTTCTCTCTTTCATGCTCTAATGGCTTCACTCTCTTCTCTCCATCAGGTAAGTGTTTGTTTTTACCCTTTAAAGCATCGTGTGTGTATGTGTGTGTGTGTGTGTGTAATGCAGTATTTGTGTATGTGTCAAGTGTGTAGCTCTTGTTTTCAGGACACTAGAGATGCACTTTCACTGTCTCTGATTATGATGATGATGATGTGCTTTTAAACACTGCAGCAGACAATGCTTAGCTTTATTTTACCTTCCCTAGAAAGAGTCTAATCAACAGACTTGTGGATTAGTGCATTCGACTAATGAGACCCAACTATTTGTCCATTGTGTTTGGCAAGATTTCACAGTAGAGGTCTGCATTACCGCGGTAATGGCGGGACCACATTTCTTTTTTCTGGTTTTGAGTGGGCAGAGAGTAGCGTAGGAGAATGTAATTTTACTTTTTAAATTCATAATCCATGTGAGACAGCTTCCTTGGAAGTTTGCTGAGGCCTCCTAGTGCTTCCTGGTCGTGAGTTTTTGTTCTATCGTGTATAAAATTGGGGATGGACATTTAAAATTTCATATTCTATTACTGCAGGTTTCATCATGATTTGTGCTCTGCAGACCTCCAGGTTTTGTTGCCAAAAATGCTTCTTTAAGTGTGATGATTTTAGAAAGATGGTAGTATGCATTATGTACTGTATACTGTGCACGAGACAAACATTTTATGTATGCATAGAATAAACAAAATAAGCAATATACACTGCAAAAGTTTCAAATCATTCTGATTTAAAAAAAAAGTTTTTTTAAAGTCTCTTAAGCTCTATTATTTCACAATAAAATTTAATATTATAATTAATGATAATAATATTAGAATATATATATGTATATATATATAATATATTAATATATTATATATTATATATATATATATTAGTGATCATTCTAATATGCTGATTTGAACCGTGATACATTTTATTTTTCAGGATTGTTGTTTAGTCACTTTTGATCAATTTAATGCATCCTTGCTGAATAAAAGTTAATAAAATTAATTTATTTTTTAATCGTATTTACTATAAATCTTATAATGCATCACAGTTTCCAAATACAACATGTAGTAAAAATATTGCACAAGATTATTGTTTTTACTGTATATTTTATCAAATAAATGCAGCAGAAGAGACTTCTTTCAGAAACATAAAACAATGTCATTTTTGTAATAATGATTCCACATTTCTGAATGATAATGTATCACTGAAATATGTAGTGTGTAAAATGCTGTTTTTTTTAATTTTTAAAAAATCTTTGTATGCAGTATACAGTACAGTACAGGCCTTGAGAAAGTAGATTGTCACCATGGTGATGGAGAGTGGTGGGACAGGAAAGTTTGAGATGAGAATCAGAATTAAGAGAGCATTATTTTACATTCTGTGTTTGTGCAGTGAAACGAGTTTCGAAGTTCAAAGGCGCACGAGAAGGTTGTCGTTTATTGTGTGAAAAACAGGTTTATATTGAGCTGAACGGTGTAATGCACGTTCTCTGATCTCAGCAAGCTGTTCTCGGCTGAAATTCAACTTTAACAAACATCAAATACAGAAAACACCCTGTGTAAAAACAGCGTGTAGTTTAAATTCGTGTTTGAACACATTGAGACTGTGGCGGAGAATTCAAATGAGGTGAAGAAGGCTGAACGAGTGAGAGAGAGAGAAGAGAATGGACAGCAGTTTTAGCACAAATGGAGCGAGATATTGACCAGAGATATAACAGAGCACAGAGATAGGTTTTATAATCTAAGGGAACATATTGGGAAAAAAGTGGCCTAATATTACCTATAACTTGATGGTGCTAATGTAAAAAATATTAATACAAATTTTCCATCACATACAGTCAGCTTTAATGCACTAATCAAAATAACAAAAGCAGACAAATGTCAAAAGTTTCGTATATATAAAAACAAGGATTCATAATATATAATTTAACTTACAACATGCAAAAGAGTGGAAAAATATGTTTAAACAATACTTTAATGTCAAAGAATTTTACATAAACACAAGTTTATAAATAAATCAGCTTTTTCACAAAATGTTTCATTTTCTGTCACTGTTTTGATGCGGAAAACATCATGTTTGCAACGTCTGTTTGTGGCCATAGTTCTAACCTTGAAATCAGGATTAGACATTAATTCATGTCTTCTAAATCCTTCATACAGGAGAATTGATCAAATAGTTGTAATCTGCCTCAGAGGAAGACAGGAATGTTGTGGTTTTGGTGTTTTTTCTGCTGATTAAGGGACAAAACAAGACCTTACAAATGGTCATCAAAAGCAAAAATGCTACAAAATGCAACACATTTTGTGAGAAAGTGTGACATGCCTGAGCAAAACAGACACTATTTTTGGAGTCAAAAGCCCAAAATGAGTCAGAAACAGTTTTTGGATTTCATTCAGCAAATATAATGGAGGGTGGTTTATTTAAACCTTTATGCAATATCATAGAATAAGTCAGAATGTTTCCTTTTATTGCTGTTACACAAGGACAGGTGTGTGTGTGTGTGTGTGTGTGTGTTAGAGAGACATTTGGACCAGTAGGAGGTTAAGACATATTGATCGAGTCCAAGTGTCCTCTAGTTGACCTGTATCTGCTAATACACACATATATACTCACACACACACACACACACACACACACAAAAAGTATAAGCGTTACAGGTAAAAAGCTTGTGCCATATATATTAGGGCTGTAGCTATCGATTATTTTAGTAATCGAGTATTCTACAGATTATTCCATCGATTAACCGAGTAATCAGATAAGAAGACATTTTTCTTTATTAAAGAGCAATACTAAATATACAAGAGATAATAAGATAGATCTCTTTAAATAAACAACTAATTTGTTTTCTTTTTAGAAAAATTAGCATTTTTATTGCTGAAATTTCATACATTAATAACCGTGAAAACTAAACCCATTTAATATATTTAATTGCCAAATTACATTCAAAATGCAAATGCAAATATATCAATAAAAAAAAAAAAAAAAAAAAAAAAAAAAAAAAAAATATTTCACATTATTGAATTAACTTGATTCGATCGTTTTTGAACGAATCTCTTGGCTAAATGAATTAGCGTCAGTAATAATGGTCCGTGGGGAAACACGGTGTTCCGTGTGTAGTTACAGTAAATGGACTAAACGAAGCCTCGAGGCAAATAATTTGCCTCAATGATTTTTTGTATTCGAGGAATCGTTTCAGCCCTAATATATATGATATATTGTCTTCTGATGGTTTCTCAAAGATGCTGATCTCTCTTAACTCTCAGTCTGTCTGTTACTGCAGCGCCTGAACTAATTATTGATGAGCATCACTATTACTATGACTTATATTTAAAGGTTAGAGGTGTGTTTAAAAGTTTAGTAGTAGACTTCAGTGTGTGTGTGGTCCAGCAGCGTTTGTGAGTGATTCCTCAAGTCATGTGTGTTGATTAAGACAGTATGCTGGTAATTTATTAATTATCAGACCAATGTCAGAAACTAATGTCAGGCTTGGGGAAAGAAATGCCACCAAAATGAACAAATGCCACGTCAGATGCAGCTTCTGTTCCACCTTTGGAGTGTAAAGATGACTTTTATTGATGTTGATCAAATTTTTATTGGTAACAGCTAGAGATGCACCGATCGATCGGCCAGGGATCGGAATCGGACGATTTTCCTCATGATCGGCCCAGATCGGTGACCGGCCGGTCAGTCTCACTTCTTTCTGATTTCGAGCCGATCCGTTTTATTACCAGTGGCACCGGCAA
>NW_015641057.1:1628126-1631432 GCF_001515625.1 Sinocyclocheilus rhinocerous
CCAGATCGGTGAGCGGCCGGTCAGTGTCACTTCTTTCTGATTTCGAGCCGATCCGTTTTATTACCAGTGGCACAGGCAATAACATCAGCCGCGCATTCTCGCTCTCTTCTCTCCGACGACCCCTTCTCTCTCACACATGTCTCATTTGCTCCGGTTAAATAGTGCTTGTATTGCGCATTTTTTTAGTCATTCCCGCAGGTTTCGCGCTTATACCAAATGCGCGCGCACCACCACTGATCTATATTAGTGGAGCGCACAATCCGCACTCAGTCTCAAACAGCTTGTGAGCCACAAATACCAAAATGAGTGGCTAACTGCGCTAAAAAGAAAATCGGAATCTGCAAAAATCTGTATCGGCAGATCCAAAAATCGGAAATCGGACTCGGCCAAGAAAATTGCAATCGGTGCATCTCTAGTAGCAGCCTATATATACTGATTGATTGATTGATTGATTAATTTAGGGACATGTCCTGGCCATGATTTCTAAACTGCCAAAAATGTCCTGGCTTTGACTTTGTTTTTCTATTGTTTCATACATAAAAGTTATGACTGAAAAGCAGTTTGACCAATAGCGTGCGAGAAGGCTGGATCTATAGGGAATGGTCAAAGCAATGCAAATACACACATATATGATACATAGAGAAACTGAAATATTGCCCCTTTATGGCAAAGTTGTGGATCAGATGCAACATTTTCACCCGCTGGACCATAAAACCCCACAGATGCACATTGAAGGACCAGAAGATCACAGAGACTTAAGACAGAGCAGAACAACCCAGAACACCCTCACAACCCACACACTGACTTAAAACCACTCGAAAGCGCTTATCAAACGCACTGCAAAGTCCTGACAGCCGCCCACAGCACTCCAGCATCACAGCCGTGGCAGAAACACTCTTGCTTTCTGAAGAGAACTCAACTACAATCTAGTTAAATTAACCATCGTCTTATACACAACTAGATTTTATCTAGTGCTCGACCGATATTTATATTTTGATGGCCGATATCTTAGAGAGGCCAATATCTAAAAAACATTATAGCGTTTGCTTTTCTAATACTAATAATAGAAAAGAAAGCTCTGTAATTTATACATTTACTTTTTTATTTCAAAAAGACAAAAGATCTCTCAGAAGTTCCTCCACAGGCCAAGAATAGATCAGTCCATCGCAAGTGGTCTAAAAATTGTAAAGTTCAGGGCTTAAAGTTCTCCGGCACAGTGCCGGATCTCCGGCTTGCGGTGTTTGGCTGCGGGAAAAAAAAGATAGTCGTCCTACATTTAAAAACACTTGTTGATATCACGTTCGAGTTCATGAGTTCGCCTACCAATGTATGAGAGGAACACAGCTTTCACTCTCAACCAAACTAACATTACTAGCCAATCAGAATGTTTTGCTCTTATAAACACAAACCGCGCATAATAGTATCTCAATTGCAGAGTCGCAGCTGATGAATGGAAAAGAAGCCTGGGTCTCGAGCGCGACACATTTAAAAAGATGCGAGGCGCAATGGTCAAAGATTTACATCTAGCATCATATTTACATAGAAAAGCTATTAAAAAAGCAGCGGAGCTTTGTAAACAGCTCAGAGTAATCACGTCATCTCCATAAGAACGATATGATTGCCAGAATGCATTTACCTGCATTTTTGAAAAGGTCCTGCTCACACATGATCTCTTAAAGGGGTCCTATTATGCTCTTTTACAAAGTCTTGATTTTGTTTTTGGGGGTGTACTAGAACATGCTCTCATTCACTCGTTCGAAAAACGCATTATTTTTCACATAATTTACATTATTACAATACCTTTCTCCCCAGCCTGGCACAAACGGCTTGATTAGTTCCGGGGTTGATGAAGACCCGCCTTCCGAAAAACGGAATGTGTTGTTATTGGTTAGCTGTCCCAGTGCGTTGTGATTGGCGAACAGCTTAGACGGTGTTTCAGTACTGCCCCGCCCCTTGCCAAAGCAGCAAGTTCCGTCTGCTCCGGTATAGTTAGAATGGCATCAATATTGCCATATCAATTTGAGCCGGATTCAGACCCCGAGAATATTGAACAAGAGGATCGCGCAGAACCTTTGCATGCACAGATATTGCAAGACATATTAGAGTGGTAACGTTATTGTTTATGTTGTTGTTGTTGTTGTTTTTTTTTTGGCTAAATTACATTTTAGATAGGACGTCAACAACTGAATATTAAGAATATAATATTAAAAATAACTGCATTTACTATGTACAGATAAGTGCATATGTATTTTTAATTCTAACATTATAACATGAATTGCAGTGAAACTGTTAGTTGAATTTATTTATACCATATTCCAGTGTTTCCCACAGACTTGCACTCTTTTTTGTGGCGGCATATGCAAACTCATTCTCTGCCAGCAGGAGGCGCTGTTGGAGTGGTAGAGATTGAGGTTTCCCTGGTAACGGCTGTACACAAAGCAGCGTTCCGCTCACAAACGCTGCTTTATCAGACATTACATGCAAGATGAAATGAAAATGACATCCAATTTTCTGAAGACATTCGGTTTCCTTCAGAAATACAGTGATATAAAAACACCCGCACTCAATGTATGGGAAACACTGTAGTCTAATAATTGAAGTGTAAATTCTGCAGATTACATCATTGTCCAGTTCTGTACTGTCAGCAATTTATTATAAAAACGTTTCATAATTGTAACATACATATTTACTAGGGATGCTCCGATCGTTTGGCCGGAGATCAGTATCGGCCGATAATCACATTTTATGGCTCGATCGGTACTCACTAATTTGGCCGATCATTCAGGTGCATGTGTAATAACTTGCGAAAACTTGATGCTACAGCAGCGCTTCTTCATCGTTGTCTTGTCTGATGCACTCAACCAAGCGTTCTAACCACGACCTCGCCCCTCCCCACTCCCCAACCATTCGAATTTCCGTAGGCGGGAATTATTTTTATGATATTCTAATGGGCCGCTTTGTGATACCATGTCTGCGGCGCATTACAGCTCCACGGAAACCGGAGCTGATCGCGGCCGCTCTAGTCAGTGCTTGTGTTTATCAGCCATCTCCGTGCTGCTTGGCTAAAAATAGTCTTTTGTGAGGTGTCACAGCGTGGAGGACGGAACAAAACCTCGTCGGAGCCGTAAGGGATAACGGTAACATAATACGCTGATCGTGGGCTGCTCTTAAATAAACATTTTTAAAACAAAATAACTTCTTTGGCCATATTAGCCTACTCAATAGCATTAACACAGGCTTTACTCCTTTCAAACTTTATCTGGAATGTCACTGTTTCCGTCACTGCAACTGCCCGATCAGGTGAAC
>NW_015641057.1:1631747-1633012 GCF_001515625.1 Sinocyclocheilus rhinocerous
TGATATTCTAATGGGCCGCTTTGTGACATCACAAAACCCGGAAAACAACGCTGTAATTCAAACGAGCCGTTCGTTGTAATTCTTGAAAAGGGATTTAAAAAAAACTAAATATCTCCCTTTGGAGTGGACTTTGAGATTTGTAACTTTGTAGATCTTTTTTATGCCCAAACATACACACTACACACTGACTAAAATACAAAAAGTGATAAAGCATAATAGGGCCCCTTTAACGGTAATTTACCAGTATAGACTGTATGTGTGAAAGGGGCTAAACTCTTCCTCTGCATATGCGGTGAGTTTGGGTTGCTTAACGTTCATCTGGGAAAACTCACTTGATTTGTAACGTAAATCATTTAAACCTATCCCAACACTTGAAGCAGCAATGCACAAACCGATCGCTGTATGACATCAAAGCACCGCGAGAGCTACAGAGAGCAGATGGCTCCGCATGCTTTTGAATCGCTCTCGCGGTACTTTGATGTGCGATCGGTCTGCGCGCTGCTGCTTCAAATCCAACACACCTCATCTCACAGCCGGTCCGTTTTCCGCATGTAAACATGTCGTCTGCGTGGAAGTTCTTCATTGCGAGTTAAACAGACACAAAGTTCGTAATTTGTAATACAATTTTGACTGTTTTTGCTAAAGTTCGCTGACGAAGTTTCAATCAAAGCCACAGCAGAACTGTTTTGTGTCTCCGAGCAACACAGCGGTGTTTCGATACTGAATGAATCCACGTTTTTGAATGAATCAAGTGAGTCAATGATTCAGTAAACCTTTTCGTAAATACAGCAGTCACTTGCCTCGTTTTTGAATGAATCAGCCACTTGAATGAATGACTAATGACTCGCTCATTAAAACAGTCATTTACCGCCATCTACTGGTGGTTTGGTTTCATATTTAAAAGTATTGCATTTTCCCAACATTTTTAATTTGTATGTTCAAAAATATTTAAAACATTAATCTTATAAAATTATTTATGCATTTGAAATTTTGTGGTATAAATGCATTTATGGCACCTCAGCTTCATCAAACAGTCTGTGTAAATAAATCTAATGCCACTTCAGATGCAGCTTCTGTTTCCTCTGCAGTGTAAAGATGGAGTTTGTTGATAGTATGCACACTCTGTGAACATTAAAATGTGCAAAAATAAATTACTCCACTGCTCACAAAGAGAAGTATGAACACCGATGACAACAGAGTTGCACTGTCCAAAAAGTTTGTGGTTTAAATGTGCTTTTTTTACTTGAAGCATATGTTGTCTTTTT
>NW_015641057.1:1633273-1634046 GCF_001515625.1 Sinocyclocheilus rhinocerous
GCCGTCCATTGCTATGGCACAAATAACGCTTCCTTTATTATCACTAAAAAGCGTCATCTCACAAAGTTACGTGATAATCAGTTAAATTCTCTACCCTGCACAATGAATCACTTATTTACATTGTGTCTAGTTACAGTATAATGAAATGATTCGTGCTGAACAGAACACCTGAACAAAAACTCCAACAGCGGGGAGAGGATTCTAACTTAAACGGTAGGCTAATTCATACTGATCCGCTGTTGTGTTCAAGAAATAAGCAGATATGTCTGTGATTAGTTACATTGCTCAACTCCCAGAGTGAGACCATACCGCACTGGATGGTTTGCCAAATCTACAATGAAATGCCATTATTGCAGCTTTAACTGAGGGTGATATTGATTGCATTTGAGGGTGCTTAGTAGAACCGGGCCTGGCTCTGGCTACAATGTTCTTCCGCAAGACTCAGTTCCACAGTTCTGTTTATTAAGCGCTAGAGTGCCAAAAGTTACGGACTGCAGCTTAACAAAAAAAGGGCTCTATAAAATCAGTTTATATACTGTCAGCCAAATGTTAATCAATTTAACATTTATTAGACTTTAAAAATATTTTATATTATATATAAACATATTTAATATGTCGTGTTTAATAAGGGGAAGTATTTCCCATATTTAATAAGGGGAAGTCGTGGCCTAATGGTTAGAGAGTCGGACTCGTAACCCAAAGGTTGCGAGTTTGAGTCTCGTACCGGCAGGGATTGTAGGTGGGGGGAGTGAATGTACAGCACTCTCTCCCAC
>NW_015641057.1:1634395-1637275 GCF_001515625.1 Sinocyclocheilus rhinocerous
GGCGCCGCAGCATAAATGGCTGCCCACTGCTCCGGGTGTGTGTTCACTGCTGTGTGTGTGCACTTTGGATTGGATAAATGCAGAGCACTAATTCCTAGTATGGGTCACCATACTTGGCCACATGTCACTTCACTCACTCACTCAATATATAAACAACATATTTTTCTTAAATATATACATGCATGTGTTTGTATCTATATATACATAATAAATATATGCAGTATACACACTTATATTATGTAAACAAAAACTTTTATTTTGGGTGCGATTAATCCCGATTAATCGTTTGACAGCACTAATATATATATATATATATATATATATATATATACTGTATATACACACACAGGTGAAAGCCGATCCGGCGATCCACAGCGCGAAGTTGATGTATTTCCTCAGTGACCAGCACGGATCAGCTTCAAGGCATGACGAAGCAGATGTCGTCCTCTTTTTGAAGGCCAAACAAAGTCGTCTCGCTTTGACAACGAAACACACAGCGTCTCCACAACATGGCGGCGGCGTCAACAACAATACTACAGCGAGAATAAAAGTTACACCTTCTTTCTTTGCGTGAACATTTGGGGCGGTGTAATGCAAATCTTCCCACACAGTAACGTAGACATGTGGGGGTGTGTTTAAACGAGGCATTTTAGGAGGGCGTGGACAAGTCTTAACTTCTATAAAGAATATCTCTTTGGATTTGAGACTTTAGTCTTTGCAACTTTAGGGATCTTATCTATGCACGAACAGCTTGTAACACTCCAAAGAGACAGGAACGTTTGAAATTGCATCATATGACCCCTTTAAAAATGCCAAATATTGGTCTATTGGCCTTGCTGATATTTCTGTCGGCCACTAATATTATGTCTGTCGGTGTGCAGCAGTCCAACAGTGAAGCTCAAACACAGACTAACACACATATCGTGTTTCATCTGAGAACACTGAATGTCTCAGGACTAATCCAGAGTTTTGGCATGAATTAATTCTCCACCTGCTCTTGAGTTTAATCCCTCTTGATTGTATTAACATGCGTAAAGCCCTGCGTTATCAGACGACTGCTTCTGTTCCATTGAACCCTGGATCTAAATGGCTTAAACACACACACACACACACACACACACACACACACTGTGTTTGCATGTTTGTTTGTTCTGTGGTTTTTCCTAATATGATGTTTTATCTGCATGTACATGCGCAGCGTGAGGTTGGTTTGTGGGTGGAGAGGCAGGTGCGGGTGTTTACATTAGCTGCTTTAATGCAGAGGGGAACTGTTTTCCTTCAGGTTGCTCTTTTATAGCTCAGGAGACCTAATGGAGTTAATGGCATTTCAATTATGTTTCATTTTAAATGCCTCATATCACATGAAATCCAATTTTCTTGATCTTTTGAGATAGAAGAGCTCATTTTCATGCCTACGTACTGTAACTCTCAGAATGTCCTCCACAGGCAAAAAAGAGCATTTATTTGAACCAGATCCATTCATTGCAAGAAAATGTACAGTTGGTTGCTTGACCAGGTAGTTTTACAGAGCCTAAATCTACAGTAGTAATAATAAGAAATATATATAAATAATAAATAATAATTATATATACAGTGTAAAAAATGCAGAATAAGTTTTTCTTTTCCAACCAGGCCTGCTGATGTGAGAATATGTGTGTGCGCCGATGGGGAAGCCCTCAGGCTGCATGTCTGTAGATATCAGGGGTGTTTCTCTGTCGTTTTTCTGGGTTTGTCACTGATTGATCTTTACTTTCGTCTTAGGTTTCTTTCTCTGCTCGCATCTGTTCGCTGCTGCTTTCCCTGCATTTTTTCTGTGGTTTTTCAGGCACCTCCATCACTCGCTCTTCCTGTCTTATAAAAACCATTACAGTAGCCGCACAAACACACACAGTCATTCATCCTGAATTCGATCTTCCTGCAGACAGGAAAATAAAAGTCTAATTCTCCTTAACGATTATAACAGTAATCATTTTTCTATCTGTAATCATTTGCACTCAGTAATTAATACAGGCAAATGAGTCACAAATCGCATTAGCTGCAGTGCATTATGGACATTTAGATGGTGTTTGCTTAATTGAGTGATTAACGGAAATAAAAACGGAGTTAAACCTGTCCTGAGTTCGTGAAGACATTTTTGCCAAATTAAACCTGAAATGATGAAGCAAAGGATTGTGGGTATATGCCTAAAATGTTTTATAAGATTTGAAGATGTGACAGTAATGCACCCAGTAGCTAGTTTGCCTTTTTAAAGGTTTGAGATGTTTCGAAGCAGGTCGTGACACACAAACACAATGATTTTGACACACGCACACACAGGTGACACATTGATTCATCAACACTGTGATGTGTCCCATTACACCTGCTGAAAGGAACTGACTCACAGAATTAATGATCCACACTCACACACACACAATGGTACAGTGGTTGCTAGGGTGTTCTGTGTGGTTGCTACGGATGGTCATGTACTCAGATAAATCAGCCAAATGCTTTTTAAATGTTGAGTCTGTGTCCTGATGTGTAAGACAGGTGTCTTTTATCATTTCCCACTGTTTTTAGAGTCTTCTGCTATTAATTTTGTGTTTTTAATAGGGATGTTCATTTCAGTTATTTTTCCTAACCGACAACCGACGCTCATTAACCGATTGTTAACCGTTAACCGACAAGATTATTTTAAATTAGAATTGAATTAAATTAGACAGGATAAGTGTCTGTGACCCGTAAAAAAATACTAACATTTGTTTTCTGGGAATTAATTTTACATGCGCAAAAAGCAGCAAACAACAGAACATAAGGATTCACATGGTCATATCATATCACATCACACACCCTTCTGCCAGCGGAGAAAAACATAATAAAGCTAAGCTATATATATATATATAT
>NW_015641057.1:1637394-1645375 GCF_001515625.1 Sinocyclocheilus rhinocerous
AGAGTGTTCTGTGAGTGAAAATATATCTGAGCTAATCATATACTCAGCCTCCAACTCACAGACTGGCGAGTAAAATCTGAGAATTTATTAGCCATTGGCTAATATTAGACATCATTTAGTCGCCCAGAGTGAAGATTTAGTCACATATGCGAGTGATTTACTCGCAATGTAGAGGGTTGAACAATAAAATGCGACTTATACGCGACTTAGGCTATGTTTCCCCCCCCTAAAAAACAATTTTTTTTATATGCGTATCATATTTTAACCATGCAGCAAACCTTTTTAAATATTTTGATAAATTACTGAAAAAATAAATAATTAAATGAATTTTTAAACCGTTTGACTGATTGTATTAATCGGTCAAAATTCTTACGGTCGGTTAACCGGTTAACCGGTTAACCGGTTAAAATGAACATCCATAGTTTTTAAGACTGCATTTATGGAATTAACTTCAAACTAATTCATGCAATTATTGTGTTTTCATAAATGTTAATTGTTGTCACTCAGATTGTTGTTGAGTTAGGGGTGTGCGATTTTGAATCAGTATTAAAATCCATCTTTGCGCAGCAGAAGTGGCACAGAAGCTGCATTTAGATAATTGCACACTGTTTAATGCAGCCCAGAGGTGGCTTGAATGTATGTACACTGCATTTACTGATTTCTATTTTTTTATTGAATATTTAATTATGAAATGCTTTAAAAATGATATTATACTTTATGTATGAAACTTAAACTATCAGTTGGTTGTGGCAGATCACTTAATTAATGTCATTCAAATGATTTGTCCAAATGGTTGATTAATTTGGTCATTAAAATGATTCATTCAGAATGTGGATTTATAGGGTAATGAAGCACAGCTGTGTTTTTCTTGCAGACACAAAACAGTTTTATTTTGAAATTTTTGACTAATATTTGATTGGGTTATTTTCCTGCTTATTACTGTGAAACTGGTTTGAAACGATCTGTATTCTATAAATCCCTATAGAAATAAAGGTGTATTGACTTGACAAAATAAAGCAATACTTGACAATATTATGTAAAAATTTATAAAACTTACAATGTTAACTTTATTGAAAAAAAAAAAAACTTGTGATGAAATAATCTATGTTGTTGCTAGGGTTGTAGGGTGCTCCATTCTAGGTAGTTGCTATGGTGTGACTAGGGTATTTAGGTATTTTGAATTATAGTATTTGTTTACTAGCATAAATCAAAACACTCAAGTGTGTGCAGTCATTTGTAAGAAGAAAAACTCTGATGGAGGGCTGAAGGAATGTGTGTGTTTGAATGAGATCTAAATGATCTGAGATTAACATTCAAAACATGCCATCTTCACACGTATGAATTCACTTGAGCACTTTAATTCCATATGCTGAATAATTGCAGTCAGAGAGAGAGATGATTGGATAGAAAGCATGACGACAGCTAAAGGTGGATGTTGGTGTAAATTGATGAATTCTCTTCTGCCGAGCAATGCTGTTTTCGTCTTATTAATATCATGTTATAATATCTGCTCCAGTTCAACAACATGAACAGCATCTGACATTTGCTTCACTATTGCAACACATTTAATGAGCTTTGTTTACAAGCACTTGACAACATTAGACAGAACTGTGTAAATGCCAAACGATTGAGCTGAATACAGTATCTATTTGTAAAAAAGACAATGCAATACAAATTTAAATCTAGCTAGTCAAAAGCTGCAAGATGCGCTGTACACTGTAAAATCTGTGAAAAATCTGTGAAATGTGCAAAAAATAGATTTTTGGAAGTATGTTTTATATGAAAGTACTAGTCAGTTTTCTACTGCTAAATTTTCATGATTAATTCAGTGTGTTACTGTAATTATGTAATTATTTGTGAAATTTACTAGCAATTTCTGAGTAAAGTTGTTTCTACACCAATTGTTTTTCAGTGTCCTGTAAAAAAATAACAGCTGTGGTAGCAGTTTTACAGAGTGAACTTATATTTACAGTAGAAATGTGTATTTCATTAACTGAAATAATGCTAAATCAGTTTTTTCTACTTTCATATACTGACAGCCACCTTGAAAATCAAAGTTCCTCATAAGTAGCTTTTTCTCAAGCTCAGGTAAAATATTGAACTAAAACTGACACTTAAATAATGCAGTAAACATTATTTTATCAACATTAATTGTAACATAAAAACTTAATGTACATTACTGATTACAAATAGGAAGAAGAATATTATTGCAATGAATTCTGGAAATGTCAATTTATGGTTTTCACAGTGGCGTTCTGTCCATATAAGCTGTGAATGCTCTGCATACCTAGGCCGTCTGAGAGAATGAGTTCACAGGCTAATTAATATAAAGATAATAATATATATATATAAAGATAATATATATATGAGATGTAACTTAAAGCTTAATAAAGTGTTGGGAATAAGTACAGAAAAACTACGGTAATTTTCTGTAAATCTACATCAGTTACAGAAGCTTCAAGGCAAGCGGATTCTCCGCAGCTTCGGCGCCACCGCTCTATCGCTATGACTCGCCTGGATCGTTGTGCATTCTCAGTGTTTTGCTGGCATGCAGCTGATTTCATGCACGAGGTAAGCTGTCCACGAAGTGCTCGCCCAAGCCGAAAAATGCGCTGTTGCTGCCAGATCAAATGAAAAAAAACAAAACAAAGTAACTAGGAGTGGGAATCACCAGAGGCCCCACGATGCGATATTATCATGATACTTGTGTCACGATACAATATTATTGCGATTTTAAATATATTGCAATATTCTGCGATATATTGCAATTTATTACCTTTTTCCAACTTCAAATTATGTCCCCAAAGGAAAACTTTGGCAACAACTGTTTTTACTAAAAAGAAACATTTCTCAGTTTGTTTATCTCATTTCAATTTTATTGCTGCAGTGCAAAATGGGATTGTCAAGCAGACAAACTGACCAACACTTTTATGGAAACCTGTCATAAATGTTGTAAGCACCTGGCAAACTCAATTATTTGTATTACAGTCTAATCTAGTCCACCTTAATTAAATGTAAACAGGTATGCACTGCTGTGCTACTACAGGTATTTTGAACAATGCAACTTGAACTTGTGTAGACCCTTCAGCAATTGGGGCAAAAATGAAAAATAATGAAAGTAAATTACTGTTAATTTTAAAAATAAATAAAACATAGTCTTACATCCGATTTGAACACGGATGGGGCTTTCCTGATAACTTTTCGCGATGCCGCCATCTTTATTTTTCTAACTTAGTGCATGCTGAAGGTGGCCCAATACCTTTGCTTTCCGCATGCTTTTTTCGCTTACAGTTAAAGTCCTTCTCTGATTTTATTGTTGTTTGCAAAGTTACTTGGCAATATTTTAAAGATATTATAATTTTTTGGTATTGGGGGGGGGGGCTTTAATCTTAGCACTCAGCATACCCGGTTAAAAAAAGTCACCGCTCACCACTGGGGTTTCACTGTAAATTATAAAATGTCTTGTTCATTTTTAACTTCTGAAAACTGTATATTTAACAGTATTTTACTGTAAAATTACATGAAATGTCCTGTTAGATCTATTACAGTTTCTCACTGAATAATAATATGCTAAACAGGTTTTTACTGTTAAAATACTGCAAAGAGTCTCTGCACTGTTGATTGCATTGGCAAGATGAGCAGTGACTTGCTTTTTTTACTGAAATGATCTTCTGTTATTAATTATTATTGCAATTATTCTCTGTATAGGGCTGACGGCCATCTCTAAAAGATGCGTTTTGAACTTTCACACGCGCATTTGGATTTTCGCTGAGATCATGTAAATTCGATTCACCTGATGGACAGTTTCAATTAGTCTCCCGCGGCGCTCCATTGTTGTCAGCCACGTCATTGTTGAGCTTTTGTTGTTGTAGTTGTGGCGGCGGCGATGCGACGGTTGTCACGGCAGCGCCGGCAGGAGAAACTCCTCCGATCTGATTCTCTCCCAGATGAAAGGATGCTTTCCTCTCGATCTGGGATCATGTGTGCATGTAAGGTTTTTAAGGCTTACATGAAGATGTCAGCGCTTTTGATGGCCCTGTGAACCTTCCCGCTGTGAGATTTTCACTGCGCGCTGTCATTGTGTCGTGAAGGATTAAAGAACGGAGTTGCGAAGGTGTAAATTATTAATTAGACGCTATACTGTAAGCCATGTGTTTTCCAAAGATACAGTCGCTAACACACACACCGGCATTTCCAATTTCAGCTCGGTGATTGGTGGCTCTTGTGTTGATTAAGAGGGTTTAGTTCATTTAGGGTAATTATGTCCGGCGCTCTCTAAAGTCACACAAACCTCTCATAGCCAATCAAAAGCCTGAGAGCCGTCTGAGAGGCCAGACGCTTTTCCAGGTACTTATCCTTCACTAAAACTGATCGCTAATTCATCCGATGCCATACACGTGTTTGGTGAAATGTTTGTGTGTGTATTTTGAGGCTTTTCTTTTATCACAGTACACATTCAGCTTTACAGAAAATCATGATTTTAATGTTTATAATATCTTAATATCATCATGGATTATTGTTGCATGTAGCAGATTAGAGCTGGATGATGATAGCTACATTTTGTTATGATGTAAACTAGGGCTGCATGATATTGGAAAAAACTCACATTGCGATATTTTGTTTTTCTGCGATATATATTGCAATATGAAAAAAAAAAAAATCACCAGATGACTTGAATTGCTCTATTTGGAAAAAAAAAAATCAATGATTGGGGTGATTTTACAAGCATAGATAAATGTAATAGAACAAAGATACAAATGAAATAAACAGTGCTTTATATTTTTCAGGTAAGTCTAACAGTATTCAGGTACAGAATTTGAATAATCAAATGTAAAATAACACTGCATAGTCTTCACTGTATAAATTAAATCTAATAAATCTGTGTTAAAGCTACAAAAGTGCTTTTTCTCTGTGTTTTGTTGTTTGATTAACATCCACAGAAAGCAACAGAAACATTAAACTGCTGTGAATATACTGTTACACATCCATTTTCTTTCTCAATTGTTTACCTTCACCTAAGCAACTGTGTTTACAAGGATACTTCCAGAGACATGCATTTTGACAATTTTGCGCTTTTGTGTCATTAATAGTGAACACAAGTGAACTGAATTCAGTTTTCACGTGCATCTGCGTGGCTCTCACTGTGTCTGCACCGGACGCGAGCTGCGCGGTGTGACGCGACAAAATATTATAAAACCCATTATAATCCGTGATACCGTCTATACTGGATGCGGCGCAACGTATTAAAATACTATAATCAGTGATGCTGTCTACACTAGGGTTGGGCGATGTCTACCAAATTGGCATCGGACGATGGCTGCAGTAAAACATCGTGATGGACGATGACATCGGGGGGTGGGCCGGGGTTAGGGGTGTGCCCGAAGCGTGAAACAAATAACGCGTTCTACGGAGCCACTAAAAGGTTAGCCGCTTGGGGGAGAGGGGGTGGGGGGGAAGGAATCATGATGTCAGCTTAACATCGTGATGGCTGTCAGCCATCAGCGATGGACGATGGCATCGTCTATCTGCCCAACCCTAGTCTACACTGGATGCGGCGTGGCGCGACAAATTAGGGCTGTGCAATTAATCGAAAAACTGTTTCGATTTTGATTTTGGCCTCCAACAATTATGAAAATACAATAATCGAGATAAAATGATTATTGCACCCCATTCTGCCCCCTTTTCCAGTGCTGCGCTTTCGTTCCTCCATAAAAGCCCAATTTCACGTGCAAATCAGTAAAATCATGTAACGTGACTTTTGCAAAATGGGACGTGCTTGATTTATAGAAGTATATTTATTCATGTTTTTAAAAGCGTGAAAGAGAACTTGCACTGCTCCTCTAAAAGATATATGCGCTCAGTGATGAAACAGAACACGGACATGTAAAGTCATCTTTTAGCTCAAGCTGCACGCCTAAATGGTCAAATACACGCAAAAATGTGTCAAAATGCGGCACTTAGTGATTATTCATGTATACCTTCGTCGGTCATGTAATAAATGAACTTAAAGAGTTGAGAATGAAAATACGTGTGTAACGGTAAATTGGATCCGTACAGCTCTTAAAGTGACAGCGGGCTATTTTCCTGCTGCAACTGTGTGCTTAATATTAATCAAACAACAAAAGACAAATTCAAAATCACACACTGCTCTTGAGTGAAGGACTTTTGTAGCTTTAATAAGAAACAAACTACAATGTAGATGTCATAGCAACCTTATTTACAGGAAATATATATTTGATATGTATCACTATCTTTAAATAAATCACCCATATAAAGTTTAGGTTATATGGCCCCCTCATAATCGTGTTAAATAATCGTAATCGAGCAGCCCTACAACAAATCCCCGACAGTAAACTGATGCCGCATTCTATTTATGATGTACTGACACAAAGTTCAAATGATTTGCAAAGGTCGCTTTGTCGTGTGCAGTGTAGACAGACTTTAGCGGTACGGGGCAGCGCGACACGTCGTGTCCGGTGTAGACATGTTGTCTGTGTGTGAGCAAAGAAAACGATCAGTATAAAAATAACACTCAGTATAGTAAACATCGCACATCCTGCGATGTGACTATCGCGGATGCGCACATCACGATATCGATGCTGAAACGATATATTATGCAGCCCTAATGTAAACAATCAAGGCTTTTTATAAAGCATTATAAAGAACATGCTTAAAGTGGCTTAGTGCATTAATGCAGTGATACTGAAGAACTAAATTTAGTATTATGCATATTCTAGGTTCATCTATTTGCCTGCACATACAAGTAGTATGTTTTATGTTTTTATTAGTAATGTGTTGAGATATATACTGTATATATATTATGTGAGAAACGTAAGAAAACCATTATAAAGTTAATGCTTAAAGTGGCTTAATGTAATGATATATTCGAGGAGTAAATTCACTATACACATCATTAATAAAACACACAGACAAGCAGATGAACCTAGAATATGATGTTTGATGTTATAGGTTTTCTTTATTATGGTTTTTTATATGAAAACATGAAGCATGGAACTTCATATTCTGGGTTCATCTGCTTGCCTATATGTTTTGTTAATAATGTGTAAACTGAATTTAGTCACCGATTATCACTATCTATATGTTTTTTACATTTTTTGCATATTGTGGGCTCATTGGTTTGCTTGTAAATAGTATGCGTTATCAGTAAGGTCTTAATACATTAAGACACGTTAGGCATTTTTCACGTTAAGTGTTTTTAATGTCTATTCTCACATGCAACAGAAATTGCAGCGCTTATGAGTTGACCAATGCGGTGGTCGCACCAGTGCGACCGCACACAAAATTTAGTCGCACAGGCAGAAAAAATATGAATTCTCCGCGCCGTTACGGAGATATGGCCGTTCAAAGTTTCAATGGTTTTCCATAGACTTAAGCTTTAAAGCGTTTCATCCAGGTCGCCAGTAGCAAACAATGGAGCGCGCTCTGCTGGACAAACTAAGTAATTACACCATGTCAAGCATTTTATCTGCGTTATATGTTCTGTAAAAAAAATTTCATATCGGTGGGATATTTGCCGATACCGATATATCGGCGACAGACTCATATCGGCCGATAATATCGGCAAAACGATATATCGGTCGGGCTCTAGTTATAAGCCGGGCTTTGGGTGCTTTCACTTTCGAATTGGCGATCTTGTTGTCACGTTTTACAAGAAAAGATAATTGTTTGTTTTGCTTACATACATCTACACACCTTTCACTTTTTAAGACTGAAACAAAAGATGGATTCATTGTTATTTTTTATTAAAAAGCACAACAACAATAAAAGAGTAAGATACAATGACAAACTAACTTACAAACGTTTATTAACAAAAACGAATAACATGAGGCGTGGCATACACCACATGCTGCATTATATACCGACTAATAAATTACAGAACGTTTAGCAAACACTGAGGAATCAAATAAAAATAAATAAATAAAAGAGAGCCTCCATAGCATAACGTGAGGTAAACAGCAAA
>NW_015641057.1:1646139-1648819 GCF_001515625.1 Sinocyclocheilus rhinocerous
AAATTACAGAACGTTTAGCAAACACTGAGGAATCAAATAAAAAAAATAAAATAAAAGAGAGCTTCCATAGCGTAAAGTAAGGTAAACAAGCTTTTCAAAATGAAAACAAAAAGAAAAGTAAAACTAAAGTTGCTGTCGGTTTCCCCACAAGAATACCAACATGTTCACCCTCTCTGGTTTAAGAAGTGGTCTTTTACTTTACTTTAACTTGAAACCATCCATCGTTTCCTAAATATTTGTGTCATTTTTGCTGTGCGCACCTCCGCGCTCGTGCTGACGCGAAGAGTATAAACCAGGCTCTACTCTCTAAGCGCTGCGCAGTTCAAACGAGTAACGCGGTTTCGTTATGCTTTGTTTCGTTTGCCATTTTATGTTTCACTTATGCAACAGAAATGGCAGCGATTATGAGTTGAACAACGCGGTGGTCGCACCAGTGCGACCGCACACAAAATTTAGTCGCACAGGCAGAAAAAATGGTTGCAAAATGCAACCATTTGGTCGCAGTCTGGAGCCCTGTGCTGCCGTCCACCATCCAGTCTACAGTCCCTGTGTGTGACGGTTCATCTGAACACACATACATGGGGGTAGCGGGTCTCAGGTGGGCCTGAACTCATGAGTTTGTTTTGAAGTGGAAGGCAGAGACAGGTCATCACTCTTAGTTTATAGAGCAGGAGAAAGAGCTCATCTCTGCGTCTGCGGCACTCCGGCACTCAGAATTACTTCCATCTCTCAAGTGGCACAGAGTGAGTGTGAAGAGTGCGTGTCTGTGTGGTAATAGAGTTCTCACTCTCATGCACAACATCCTGACAGGCTTTCACAGCTGACAGTGTGACACACACATATGACTGCGTGTAATCATGCTCAACACACACACACACACACACACACACATGCATGCATATTAATATTCATATGCATGCTTGTGATCTCTGTGTGCACATGTGAACAGTCTCTGCTGTAGCTTACAACCCTCATTTGCCATCATATAGGGCCAACCTGGTGTGTTACATCTTCATAGGCAAATATGCAGTGGTGTATAAAGTTCAACAATTCGTCTCCTCCGCATCAACCTGGTGCCATTTTGAAGAATATCCGCTAGACGTAAACAGCGTATGATGTTCTGTGTCAGCTGCGTCACACGGATACGCAGTTTCTGTTCAGATCAAATCACAACAACATAGGAAACAGATCCGGCATGACGCAGCTGACACAGAACAGCATACGTTGTTTACGTCCAGCGGATATTCTCCAAAACGGCACCAGGGTGATGTTGTAAATTGCTGTAACACGTGGCCTCAAGTAGCTTATTGCTATATTAAACACAAATACAACATCTTCACTAGAGCTCTAATATCAAGATAACAACTGCATCTCATTACCACAGCAGAGGGCCAAAGATCCCACATTTACAAATATCTGCACATACACACACACACACACACACACACACTCTTCACCTAACTCATTAAAAAGCACCAGTCACACGCATTCCTGCTGCATGGCCTCGCTACAAATCCTGCATTTAATAAAGCAGCACAGTCCTCTTGTTTCAAACACACATCTGCGTTTATTAGGCTGTGAAACTAGATATGTAGACACTAACAAGGATGACATCACCGGACCCAATTAAAGCATCCATCACAACGCAACTGATTTAAGAAAACAACACAAGCCTGAGAGAATAAAACACTAATTGCTGTCTTAATTCAGTTTAATTTAATGCCCCATTGAAATGTAGTTTTATTTTTATTTAGTATCTATTTGATAAATAGTATACAGTCTTTTGAATTTAGGTGAGTTTGCGTGTTTTACATAAGAGTTGTTGTCATGATGTGCACAGATGCTTTATTAGTGGTGTTTTTCTCTTCTGTATCTCCCTCAAATGAGCCTATAATAGTTCAAACAGAACCATATGAGGTGCTCAGTCTCATTTGCAGTGTGTGTGTGTGTGGGTACAGATGAATTTGTTAGTCTGCAGAAAGATGAACAGGCTTAGAAGCTAGTAAGAGAGTTAATAATGCAGAAAAACAGAAACCGTGTCTCTGTCTCAACAACAAAAAGCAGCGGTATTGTTTCTAATGAGAGCTCTTGGGAAAACCCCGCCCACCACTTTCTGTGTGCTGATTGGTTGACACGTGGCACAGACACTTTTAAGGGCGGTCATCCTGATGGACAATGCCAGCACTATAGTATGAAATATATACATACATATATATTAGGGCTGGGTTTTGACACAAAATTCACAATTCGATTCGATTTTCATTCATAAGCTTGCGATTCGATTACCGATTCGATTCGATTCAATATTGATTATTTTGGATACATATCAGGTACAGTACATGCCAAATTTTCTCAAGGAAAAAAAAATCTCTCAACTAATATGGGGTAAAAGGCTCCCGGTATTGATACAAATACTTCTGCTAAAATAATGTTTTCTAAATAAGTTAATACTTGTTCAAAACAATCACTTTAGCAAAGTTTGTACTATTTTCTGCTTATTTTGAAAAATAAAATAATTATTTTTTTTCAATAAATATACTGTCATTAAAATATGTTAATATAAAAAATATATTTTAAAATACAGAAACAAAATCGTTTTAATAAGTAAAGATTCTGAAAGTACTGAAGGAGATCCAATAATAATTGAATATATATTTACAGTAGTAACAACAAATGATAT
>NW_015641057.1:1649069-1649676 GCF_001515625.1 Sinocyclocheilus rhinocerous
AATTATATTTTAAAGTATATTAAAATAGAAAACTTTTATTTTAAAATGCAATAATATTTCACAATAATATTTTGTGAAATAATATTCAGTATTTTAATCAAATAGATACAGCCTTGATGAGCATAAGAAACTTCTTTAATAAACATTATTGATCCCAAACTTTTGAATGGCAGTGTATTATACTGTTAAAGAAAAAGTTTTCTCAGGTAACCTAAAATGTAGATCATTTAGTCATGGGTCAAATTAAATACAAATAGCACATTAAAGTTAAAAGTTACAAACTTTTTTGTGTGCGCGCTGTACAGGTCTGGTATAAAGAATGTTTTTGCTCAGGTGGCCGAAATGTCCGCCCAATAGAGAAAAGTTTTGCTCAGCAAGAAAAAAAATTCTCCCCACACGGCTCGGGCACGCGCTAGGATCACGGTTCAACTTAAATCTGACAACGCATCTGTAATATGGTTTGCTATAAATAACACGTAAAACAAACAGGGTTCGGCTAATATATGTTTCTGTTGATGGATGCGCATTCTGGCTTGGCTTCCCAATACTTTACAACAACAGCGATGAAAAAAAAAAACGTGGACAAACCATTCACTCTTGTTCAATG
>NW_015641057.1:1649689-1650602 GCF_001515625.1 Sinocyclocheilus rhinocerous
TTGATGGATGCGCATTCTGGCTTCCCAATACATTACAACAACAGCGATGAAAAAAAAACGTGGACAAACCATTCACTCTTGTTCAATGTGAATGCCGTATGCTGGAATATGAGCATTTATTCCGTCATCACCCGGGTGCGACCTGAACAGCACACGTTGATATCTGCAGGGCTCTACAGTGCGACCATTTCAGTCACATTTGCGACTGAAAACTACTGCGTACGACTATGAAATTTTTTTTAGGAGCACCAGTGCGACTGACCCGATCATCATCATACTTGTGATTGCGCTCAGGGGAGCTTCAAAGGTTTCTACGTGTTTTTGCAGCGTTGAGTAATGTATCACAGACATATCTCACAAATCCTTTCATAAGCAAAGTGTGCTGTAACCGAACGCGACCAGGGTTTAGGCTGAACGAATGATTGACAGCCACAGTGGAGAAAAGAGTTTGTGTGAACTTTAATGTAAGGACTTAAATATTCATATGTAGCTCACATTAAGCTATCGTATGGCTTCAGAAGTAACACAGAATAATTCGCACAATCGAGAAAAAAAAAGAAATAAATAAAAATCTCGGATTTGGATCGGCCGTCTCTGATGGGTACCTGATCCGAGAAAAATGGCACTATCGGAGCCGATACCCTATATGAATATCGGATCGGCGCATCCCTAATTATAAATGTGAGATCGAGATGAACTAAGATGAGTGACAGCTTTTAATGATTTTTAAGGGAGTTTGTAAATGTGATACTGATTTAATACAATACAATTCAATAAACAAGAAGTTAATATTAAGTGACTTACATTGTCTGACTATAACACTATTGTCTGATTTTGCTCTATTTCGTAGTCGAAAATAGTTTAAAACAAAGAAACAAATCTCCATTCAAACACAGTGGTGTTTCGTTTATGA
>NW_015641057.1:1650990-1658781 GCF_001515625.1 Sinocyclocheilus rhinocerous
AAAAAAAAAATACCGTCATGTACCGTGAAACCGGTATAATTTTGAACAATACTGTGATATACATTTTTGGTCATACCGCCCAGCACTAGGTCATATGATGCTGCTAAAAAGAACATTATTTGGTGTATTTGGTGTAATGAAATGCATCATATGACCCCTTTAAGAGCCAGAGGACGCGAGCTCGCACGCGCAGTGAGATACGGGTTCATGAGAGCGGGTTCATTTTTTAAATACATAAAATGAACCCGCGCCTCAGAACACGTGCAAATATTAAGCTCTCTCTCTGAAGTATTGTGTTTAAATGGACAAATTCACACAAAAATTATATCAAAATGCCCATCATGGTAAGTATCCTATAGAAATTTCTGTACTTAAAAACTAATGTTAGACCTACCTAAAAAAAACTGACAATCACTGTTTATTTTATTTGTATCTTTACTCTATTGTATTTATTTGTGCTGTTGCTTGTAGTTAGATAGATTATTCTTATTTTCTTTATTTTTATTTGACAATTTTTGCCTAAAGATGGCACATACCGAACCATACCGAAACCGTGACTCTAAAACCGTGATATTGTTAAGCAGAAGGTCTCTTTACATCACTTATATCTTGGCGTATCACTCAAGGTTAGTGTCAGGAGTATTGAAGATGTTGTGTGTGTTTCTTGGCTTTTCTATTGTGTACTATTGGTTGGTTGTGTACTATTGGTCTACAGTTGGTTGTTTCTGTTAAACTCTGTGTAAGCCACTTTTGTTTTGGCAGAACGATTATGCTTGGTTAGCAGGCGCTCCTTCGCTCTTGTCCCATCCAGACACATTAATACCTACACTACAAATGTCATGCCACTAGTGATCAGATCACCCGAGACGCATGTAATTCTAGTTGTAACGAGGTGTTGGTCTAATAGAATCTCGTTCAGATGAATCCTGGTTGCTGTTGGACTGAGATGTTTCCTCACATTGAGGTTTGTGTTACACCGTGATGCACTAAAAGCTATCTTGTCTTTGTTGTGGACAGACAAAGTGCTTCTTACCGAAAAACATAACAGCCTGATTAGGATGTGAGGAGGACATTACTGCTGCGCTATTTAAAATGATTATATGAATGGATATTTACAGAGAGAAAAAGCTGTTCTCTCTCTCTTTGTCTTCTTCATGTTGGTTCATCTTCAGCTGTGATGCATCATGCGTCCTGAAAAGCAGGAAACACACACACGATCGATTCTCTCACAAAGACGATTGTATATATGCATTTCAGCATCCTATTCATGGATCTGTTCAGTCTCTCCTTTTCTCATCTATCCTCCATCTTATCTAGTCTCTTCTCTTTTTATATTCTCTAGTCTCGTCTCTCATTGTCTCCTCACTAAGGTCCTTCAGGTTTCTATCCACACGTTTGTGTGTGTGTGTGTGTGTGTGTGTGAGTGATCTTTGGCCCTCTGTTGTGGTAATGAGAAGCAGGTGTTATCCTGATATCAGATGTCATATCAATGTTTCATAGCAGATATTTCTCTGGTAATTCCTGCCTGATGTGTTCAAAAGCTCTTAGATGAATTGAAATGAATGATCCTGTTGAGCACCAGACACACACACACACACACACGCACATTTGTTTTCCTGTCATGGTTGGGGCTTTATTTGGACTTTCTGTCCTCTAAACCCATACAAACCTTGCTGCATTCGTACATTTTCCTTATTTACACTACCGATCAAAGGGTTGAATCATTACGATTTTTAATGCTTTCGAAAGAAGTATCTTCTGCCCATGAAGGCTGCATTTATTTGATAAAAAACACAGTAAAATTGTTAAATATTATTACAATTTAAAATAACAGTTTTCTATTTGAATATATTGTAAAATGTAATTTATTCCTGTGATCAAAGCTGAATTATCAGCATCATTACTCCAGTCTTCAGTGCCACATGATCCTTCAGAAATCATTCTAATGTTGTAATAATAATTGCTGCTCAAGAAACATTTCTTCTTATTATCAGTGATAACTGTGTGGAAACTGTG
This sequence comes from Sinocyclocheilus rhinocerous, assembly GCF_001515625.1. NCBI lineage: Eukaryota > Metazoa > Chordata > Actinopteri > Cypriniformes > Cyprinidae > Sinocyclocheilus > Sinocyclocheilus rhinocerous. The sequence goes on from NW_015641057.1 coordinate 1,653,007, forward strand.
ATACATTTTATTTTTCAGGATTCTTAGATGAAATAAAATATTCAGAAATAATAGCATTTATTTGAAATACAAATCTTAACATTATAAATGTCTTTACTTTTGATCGTTTAGTTTGTAGCAAGTTTGGGGTTAGAACAATTGAGCAAGGATGCATTAAAATTGAGCAAAAGTGACAGTGAAGACATTTATAATGTTACCCAAAAGTAAAAATTTTGCAATTTGTAACTTTTGGCAAAATTCCATTAGTTAAATAATAAAAAACAATTATCACTGTTTCTACAAAAATATGAAGCCGCATAACTTTTCAACATTGATATTAATTTAAAAAATGTTTTTGAGCAGCTATAAGCATAAATTTTGAATTTCACTTGCATTTTTTTTCAGAAAAATTATATTTTTCGCCAAGTCGTGCAGACCAAACACACGCACACACACACACACACACACACACACACACACACACACACACACACGCACACACACAGTCTCACATGTAGAACAGTAAATTAATGAGATAAGACTACAATTGGAACCCTTTCCACACCTTATTCTCTCCAGCACACACAGAAACGTATTGATGAGAGTCAGATCTACAGAAATCTCTAGTGTGTGTGTGATGTGAAAGTGAAGTGTGTGTTCGCTGGAGGAGCAGATAAGAGTTCTTCTGTCTGACTGGCTCTGTGCAGATATGGAGACCAAAGACTGCAGCCTGACACCAGCAGCTCTGATCCAGCTTCTCCAGCTTTGTTCTGTTAAATGGATAGTTCATCCAGAAATGAACATTCTGTCATCATTTACTAACCCTCATGTCGTTCCAAACCTGCACGACTTTCTTTCTTCTGGCGAACACGAAAGCAGATCAGAGGCCGAATGTCCAGAGTGCTGTATTATATGAAAGCATATGGTACTGTCGAGCTGCAACAATGACAAAAAAGCACCATTAACAGCAGTCCATATGACACGTGTGCTTCTTCTGAAGCCATATGATAGCTTTGTAGTCATGAGAACTACTTTTATGGTGCTTTTTTGTCATTTTTGGAGCTTGACAGCACACTGTCATTAGAAAAGTGCAATGTGCATTATTCAGCTAAACAACTTCTTTTGTGTTTCACTGAAGAGAGAAGGTTCTGCAGGTTTGGGATGACATGAGGTGAGTAAATGATAACAAGACTAACCCGTTAACTCTAGTATTCAAGTCAAACGCTCACTTGGAGTTTGTTGCACAGTCGTTTAAATGGCTTAATGAGTTGAATGATCAGTTGGTGTCAGGAGTCTGGAGGACAGGCCGCTCCAGCTCTGATGAATTTGGCTAATTTCAGTATCATCTGGTCATTAAAGAGCTGTAATGAGTAGAAAGTGGAGCGTGTTACAGGTCACACTGACCGCTTATCTGGACAGATCAAGACTCGCACAGCAGCAGATGTCAGGAGAAATGGCTCTGGCTACTGCAGGTCAAACATATCTTAAGTTTAATTGATTAATCACAATCAAAAACAAAGTTTGGAATAATTAAGGCTGAAAAGAAGTTTCTGCTCACTAAAGCTGCATTTATTTGATAAAACAAATACAGTAAAAATAGTAATATTGTGAAATATTATTTCAATTTAAAATAAGTCTTTTCTATTTACATATGTTGTAAAACATAATTTATTTCTGTGATCAAAGCTGAATTTTCAGCATCATTACGCCAGTCTTCATTGTCACATGATCCTTCAGAAATGATTCTAATATGCTGATTTGCTGCTCAAGAAACATTTCTGATTATTATAAACGTTGTACTGCTTCATATTTTTTAATGGAAACAGTGATACATTACCATTCATAATTTGGGAATAAAATACTTTTTATTCATCAAGGATGCATTAAATTGATCAAAAGTGACAGAAAAGACATTTCAAATAAATGCTGTTCTTTTGAAGTTACTATTCATCAAAGAATCTTGAAAAATAAAACGAATAATGGTTCTCACAAAGATATGAAGCAGCACAACTGTTTTGACAGTGATAATAATCAGAAATGTTTTCTTGAGCAGCAAATCAGCATAATTAGAATGATTTCTGAAGGATAATGTGACACTGAAGACTGGAGTAATGATGCTCAATAAAATATATAGACTTCTTTATATATTCATATTCCTGTTGTTAATCTGTTGGAGCTAAAATATGTCTAACAAAATCACAGCATGTTTGGAAGGCGACGTTTCACAAGACTGATATGCATACTTTTTCTGTTTTGTTTTTGTTTTTGTTTTTTTAAGTAAATAATCTGAATTCTGTGCAGTGTTGACAGTACTGCACTCGTATTGCTAGCTGAAAGAATGTATAAAATGTACAAAATGTAGATTTGAACAAAAAATGGCAAAATCATATTGCCAGTAAAAAATTCGCAATTCACCCACCCATGGCAGGTGAGGCAGAAATGTAATTTTGCACCCAGCACTTACACACACACATCTCTTCTCTGGAGGATTTAAGCTAAACGCTGCCCATCAGACACCAGAAGAATCCTGAGTGCCCAACTCTCTGCCAGTTGTCCATGGCAACGTCAGAGTTTTTCCCGTCTCTGCAGAGACCTGCGGGAAAATGACAGATTCTGAGCCGAACGAGAGAGACAAAGAGAGACGAAGCTGATGAATCAGTGTCAGAGATCCATCTGCTGATTATTCACTATGGCTCTGAGCAGAATAAACTAATAAACAGCTCAGGTGTGTAGTGTGATCACCTGACCATCTCTCGCTCACCTGTGATTTCATTCATTACATTAAGTTGTTTGCATTCTTTTTAAAGGGGTCATATGATGCGATTTCAAGTTTTCCTTTCTCTTTGGAGTGTTACAAGCTCTTGGTGCATAAAGAAGATCTGTAAAGTTGCAAAGACTAAAGTCTCAAATCCAAAGAGATATTCTTTATAAAAGTTAAGAGTCAGCCACGAAATCATAATAGCACAGCTGTCTTAACCGCGGCTTGTGTACTGCATCATCACTGTGTCTGTCACGCGACTCTGTTGCCCTTTCGAGCTCGAACTGATGGTAAAACTAACGACATTATTAACTGTCTTTGATATTTACTTTGAAAGCTGAAGCTCGCGATTATGGTAAGGGGCGTTACATTTCCGACGCGTGCTTGCAGTGTTCGGCCAATCACAATGCACTGGGTCAGCTGGCCAATCAGAGCAGACTGCGCTTGTCAAAGGAGGGGGTTTTGTAGAAAATGAAGCGTTTGGGAGAGGCGGGGCATAGAGGATTTGAAAAATAATGTGTTTTTTGAACATTAAGCATGTCAACATATTCTGTTACACCAAATACACAAAATAATGATCTTTAAAATAGCATCATATGACCCCTTTAATGCTTATTTCGAAGCATTACATTTTCTGATTACGATTTGAATATACATTTATTGGAGTCATGTTTGCAACGTCATCACATGATGTGAATAGGTAATGTTCATTGCTTGTGCAGCCGTGCTTTTACTACATTTTACTACAAAAAAAAAAAAACTAATTAAAATACTGAAATTAAAATTAGAACACCAGAATTAAAATCTATATTAGTGTAACTGAAATAAAACTGTTTATATGTGCTCACCACAATTTATTTCCATGCAGAAAAGCAAAACAACAAAAAATGGTTTTGTTTGGCCTTAATGTCAGCGAGCTTGATCTCCTGCAGGCGAGCTTAAAGAGAGTTTTGTTTTCCACTCAGAAACATTGATTCAGCGCTCAGTCTTGAGCTTCATATTGATAACAAAGGCAGACAAAGCAGTAAAAGCACTTCAAAACAGACAGGAGTAGTTTTACAGTTATGTACAGACTAAATTGTGCCAGATGATTAATATATATTTATTAATTGACTATTAACGTGTTTTACATAGTTAAAAAAATGGTTTGTAAAATAATGTTTTGGATTGCAAAACCTGTAGACGTTGCTGTTGTGGTGTTTGTGTGTAAGAGAATCATAGCAGAGGATTATTATCTAAATATCACACATTAAAGTGACAGTGAAGGTGTTTATGATGTAAACAAGATTTCTATTTCAAATGCTATTCTTTTGAACATTAAAGAATCCAGAAAAATAAAATGGTTTCTACAAAAAATATGAAGCAGCACGACTGTTTTATACACTGATAATAATCAGAAATGTTTCTTGAGCAGCAAATCAGCATATTAGAATGACTTCTGAAGGATCATGTGACACTGAAGACTGAAGTAATGATCTTGAAAATTCAGCTTTGATCACAGGAATAAAATTATATTTTACAGTGTATTCACCTAGAATATAGTTTTTTGAAATTATAATAAGATTTAACAATTTTTACAGTATTAAAAATAAATGCAGCCTTGGTGAACAGAAGAGACTTTCAAAAACATCAAAAATCTTACTGACAACAAACTCTTGAATGGTAATGTAAATGCAGTTCTTTGTGATTAATTAACTTGATTACCTGGCAGTCCTTATGATTATGCAACACTGACAAACTGACCATCTCTTGCTCTCTCTGTGTGTAATACCTTATGAAGAAGCTGTGCTGCTCGCCGCGTCTGGTCTGTTTTAATGTAGCGACTCCATTAGTGCTTTATCGGATGTCTCGGTGTGTCCCAGTGTCCTGACGCTCTCAGAGCAGCCAATAAGAACATCCCTGGAGATAAGACACGGCCATTATTCCAGCTTTCATTTTTACCTGTATTTACGTCCGGGCTCATCTCCAAGAGAGCAGAGATGAGAAAGCTATTATGAGCTGCTGCTTATCGCTCTCTCCACCCTAGAGAAAGGGAGTCTGAATTACCTTTACTATCATCACAACACGAAGTTTAATGCTTCAGTACTCTGTTGTGAGAGTGAGTGACACATCAACCGCAAGCGTGTGTAAAACCAGAGCGTTCTAGTTTTGCTCTTCTGCGTTTAATGGACCTGTTCTAGTTGCATTGCTTAGATGATTATAAAGTGAGTGCACTAATTCTGTCATGTTGAACATTAAATGCTAATTTTCCGGCTGCGCTTCTCTCTCTTTAATGGGGGTTTTAGAGTCGTTGTTGAGTAGATGCAGTAGATGTGCTGGTTAGTGCTGAGATGGCATACCTTTACCCAAAAGGTTTCTGGACAGTTCCATATAGTGTGTGTAAGTGTGTCCGGTGTCCCGTGAGAAGCACGAAAGCAGAAAGAGCTGATTTTAAAGGAAGCGCTCTAGTTTTTGGCATTGTGTTGCTTTTTCTCACCTTCAGTGATGAGAATGTGAGCTCTAGTTTACACGTGTTGCGTCACCTGCTCTTAGTTTATAATGGAAGTGCTCTAGTTTTATTGAGTCACATCTAGGGCCCTGTGGAATGTGTTTAATTTTCCCCAACTTCCATGTTGTTGTTTTTAATAATTTTAATAATCTAAAAGCATGTCCAATAAATTGAATTAATAAAACTTTCATAATATAATACAAAATAATTATTTAATTTATTACAATTTTAACAATAACAGTGCCCCATGAAATCTGTATAATTTTCTAATTGGTTTTAATGATTTAATTAAATGTTAATAGTTAAAAAGCATGTCTAATCAATTGAATTTATAAAACACTTATAATATAATATAAAAATATATATTTTTTCATTTGAACAATAATAGTGCCCTATGAAATCTTTTATTTTCCCCCCAAATTCCATTCATTCATTCATTCAGAATTCCATGTTTAAATTTTTTTTGGATTTTGTTTTAATGGCTTTAATAAATTTTAATAATAAAAAAGGTCTAATCAATAGAATTCATAAAATTTTAATAATACGTTTG
>NW_015641057.1:1658866-1664724 GCF_001515625.1 Sinocyclocheilus rhinocerous
TTTTCCATTTCAGTTTTTATGGATTCTGTTTGAATGGTTTGATTACATTTAAATAATCAAAAAGCATGTCTAATCAACTTAATTCATGAAACTTTTATTAGGCCTATATAATATAAAATCTATAAAATCTAAGAATTTTAACAATAATAGTTAAACACATTCTGAATTCAACGGTTTCAATTGTTCTGGATTCTGTTTTTTAAATTGTAATTACAAAATAATGATAATCAAATGAATGCATAAAACAGATCTTTTTAAATGTAATCAACTGAAAATGTAACAATCATAAAGTAAAAAAAATTTTTTACAAAAATTAAATAAACTTTTATTTTTTGGCAAAACGTACTTCTGTTGTAAGTTTCTTTAATTTTGACAGGGTCTCATGAAGACCCTTGTGTTTCTGTGTATCTGATGATAGTTTTTCTCAAATGAAACTGTGAAATGCTGGTGAAGTGACTCTCAGAGCAGCTCTGGAAGTTTGTGTGTTCATGTCTCATATAGTGAGACACAGATGAGTGTCACATGTGCTTCAGTATGTGTAACAGACAAAATAAGACACACACAACAGTCAGACTTCACATTTACAGTCTTTTGTGCTTTAATATCCACAGACACTAGTCTTCGATTTGAATAAGGGCTAGGGATGTAACGGTATGAAAATTTCATATCACGGTTATAGTGACCAAAGTTATCACGATTATCAATATTAAGGGCACAGCCCAACTTTTGATTTATTTATCCAGAATTTGAAATTCCATGACATTCCATGTTATATTTTAAATTCCATTTTTATGACTGGATTCTGCAATTCCGTCCGATTTTTCTGCATGGAGAGTGAGTGTGAAAACAGAAAGACACTTCAGTGCAGAAACACATTTCTGACTCCTGAGAAACACACACACACACACAGACAGACAGACAGGTGTGTTCAGGAGTCTAGCAGCATGAATAATAGATGGCTGTGTATCAAACTCCATTAGCTTCAGTGAGCTCACCGTTCTCTGATGGTTTGAACGGTAACGGAGCCGTCTGCGTCTCACGTGACCTCGCTGCTTATCCCTTTATCACTTTATCTGTCTGTCTGTCTGAGTGTTTGTTAAAGTCACACATATGGCTCTCTAACCGACTGTGTAATATTATGAGGTATTATGGGACCGAATTGTCCTCGACTGTCTCCTTCATTCCTCTCTCTGCTACATTTAATTTTCTTTCTGTCTTTTTCAATCACACTTTCCTTCTTTCTTTTGGTGTCTGAGCTTTAAAATGATTTAGAGTTTGTCTCATTCGCTTCTTTTCCGTCCGTCCTTTCGTTTTTTTTTCCCACAGACGTTGTTTTCATTTGCATCATTGCTCTCTTTCTCTGTCTCAGAACAACACCTCTATGTGCATGAGATTATGAACTGATAATTAGCCATCTGGATTCCATGCTGTGTGTGTGTGTGTGTGCGTGTGCGTGTGTGTGTGTGTGTGTGTGTGTGTCATTGCAGGATGTGATGCTCTGAATAATTCCATATTTAGATGAAATGACTGGCATTCAGTGAGATGACATTAATAAAGGCAGACGAACAGAGACGATTCACATCAGATCTTACACATTCACACTGGAGCTGGCTGATATGTGGAATATTTACTATAGAGTCAGAATTATTTTACTGGCAGTATAAAATTAACCAGGGCAAAGTGATGATCGTAATGGTGTTAATGCACTTTTTATTTGGTTGTGAGTAGATCGTTAATACAGATGTTTAATAACTTCTGATTAAAATAAAAAATGCAGTAGACTTAAAGTCAGGTCAGTTTATTTTCGTGAATCAGTTCTTTTAATGAATCATTTGTTGAGAATTGCGAATCAGTTCTTTTAATGAATCATTTGTTGGGAATTGTGAATCAGTTCTTTTAATGAATCACTGGTTGTGAATTAGTTCTTTTAGTGAATCATTACTCATGCATTTTTAAAAGGATTTATTGACGATATATTGAGATCTTATGAAGTGAAACGATCAGTCTGTGCAAGAAACTGAACACTATTTACAACATTATTACCTGTAATCCATAGCCTCAGGCAGCGGGGAAATCCAATTTTTTTCTGCAAACTGGTTCTTTTGGACAGTTTGTTTCAATTAACTAGTTCAATTCACTAGTTTGTTTACGTAATCACACAATGACGTAATGTAAACGCAGTCATTGGTCATGAATTGTAAGTCAGTTCTTTGAGTGAATCATTGCTTTTAAATTGTAAAACACGTCTTTTATGAATCGGTTGTTGTAAGTCAGCTCTTTTAATGAATCATTTGTCATAAATAATTTCTCTTAATCAATAATTGGTTGTGAATGATTAATCTTTTAATGAAACATTTGTTGAGAATTGTAAATCAGTTTTTTTAAATAATCATTGGTTGTGAATTGTTAATCAGTTCTATTAATGAATTGTTTGCCATGAATAGTTTTTTTTAATGGATCGTTTGTTGTGAATCAACCCCTATAATGAATAATTTGTCGTGAAACATTTGTTGCAATTAGGGCTGCACGATAAATCGCATGCGATATTTAACGCGCATCTTGTCAGTAAAGCTGGTTCTGTAATCAGCGGTAAATCTCCATCACGTGCGTGCTTTCACATTGAGCAGCATTAACTACACAGAGCCGTTGTTCACTGACGAGCTGCGCAAAACCACGTTCATATTCGCGCGATTTTTTCGCAGCTCGTCAGTGAATTGTTAGTCAGCTCTTTTAATGAATTGTATATCATGAATCAGTTCTTTTAATGAATTGCTTGTCATAAATCATTTCTTTTGATGAGTCATTGGTCGTGAATCGTTAATCAGTTCTTTTAGTGAATCGTCACTCGATGTTCATGCAATTCTCCATGTGACTTTCATGCTGCTGTCTGCCTACATTAGTGCAAATAAATGAACATAGTTAATTATTGTCCTTAAAAATGTAGTGGAAAACTAGACTATTTAGTCTGTAAATCAATGCTAGACTTTAACTAGATTTTGACTTTTATATCTTATTTTATATTTTATATCTTATTTTATATAAACATTTTGAATCAACTTGGCATTGAGTAAAAAATCAATTTTAGAGCTAACACATACATTTTCAGATATATTGAACGTTGTTAAAAATCTTCCAAATATTAGAAATAATGTAATAATATAGTTAAGCTATAGCACTCCACCATATAACACAGGTAACTGTATTTGTCCATCATCTCACTCATGGGCTGTTTTCTGTTTCTCTGTTTCATTTTTGTTTTCTTTTTCTGCATCACTGACTTGAAACTGCTGCTGCTGCTCTCTCTCTCTCTCTCTCTCTCTCTCTCTCCTTTTCTTGAATAATTTACACACTGCTGCATTTCCATTTCAGTCAGACTTTGGCAGCTGTATGTCACCGAGACGCCAGAGAGAGAGACATAGAGAGATAACTTCTTGTTGTTTTACTAATATAACTTTTTATTGTATTCTCAAGTATTTGCTAATTAATAATTAGTGGCTTTGAAGTAGTGGTAAAAAAAATTAAACCACCCATTATTGTATTTAAATTTAATTTTAATACTACTTGTTTAATCATTTTGCATTATTGTTATTCTACTTTTTTTGTGATGCTCTGCTAATGCACATGAGTTTTTGTCATGTCAGTATAGACATATAATATAATAATTTAACACTATTAAATGATAATTAAAATTAATTAGTTAATTTTTTTTTATTTTTTATAATGAACCAGTTTGGGAAAAAAATATTTTGTATGCTACAGCACTACTTTTAAAATCAACATATTGCAATATTGAAAATATTTTTAAGTTGGAAACATTTAAATGCTTTGAAAATAATGGTGTTTATTTAGTTAACAATATAATATAATACAATTGGAATATAATATAATCAGGCAAATAATTGCAATACACCTACTTGTCAAAACCCCTCAAAAAATTCTTTAAAATGCCTTTGTTAATGACTTCCTAAGACTGTATCCATTCATATTAGAATAATGCATGCATTCAGACTGCAGATCTATTCTTTCTATTTATTTAAAACAAGAGCTGTAGACTGTAGAGAGAGAGAAGAGCGAGCAAAATGTGCTGAGACAGACTTCTCTTATCAAACTCCCCAGAGATAGATGAGTGTGTGTGTGTGTGTGTGTGTGTGTGTGTTTGTTGTGCGTCTTTGTAATTGCTTGCTGTGCTGTTTTCCTGTGTCCTTTTGTAGTGGGTTTGTATAGAGAGGCTATTTCTGTCCCGCCAATTTATGGCTCTGACACACATTTACTCACATGCACGCAGTTATCCGTGTGGATGCCCTGTCCTCAGAGCTGCAGGAGAAATGATTTAGCTCACTCGTCCATCAGCGCAGGAGAAAAGAGAGTGAGCGCCGCAGTGTTGCTCTTCCAGACGGACGTTCATCACTATAAATTATGCGCAGGGCCTTGAAACGCCCAGGTGACTAACTCTGCTCCCGCGCACAGGTGAAACCATTCGATAAAGAGCACAGCGACCAGAGGATATCTGTCGCTCCGGATGAATATTAAATACGTCAGAGGGAAAGTAGACAGGGAGAGATGGATGTCTGAGAAAGAGTGACAGTTTCAGGGGTTCACCGGGATGGGTTTATAGTGGATTATGCTAAAATGAGACGATGTAATGCAGATCATTCCATTTTATAATGACAAATGAAATGCAAAATAGCTTAAATTAACGTAATCCTAACGACCCAGAGAGTTTTTTTTCCTGAAAATGCTAGTTTATGTTATCATATTGGATTAAAACTTTAACACAGGGTATAACAACTTCACCAAAAAAAAAAGGATAATTTTTTAAAAACTTTTTTAGGATTTTAATTACTGTAAAAGTGGTAACTTGCAATTGCAGTGTGCTGGATTACTCACCCTGGTCACTGTCTGCTTTCATTTGTATGTTATTTTTAATACTTTTATTTATTTATTTTTTATTGAAATGACATGAGGGTGAGCAAATGATTACACAATATTTACTCAAATTTCACTGCAAAAAAAGCAAACAGTCTTAATAGTCTCACTTCTGCTGATTGTCTTAGAATCCAAATATTGAAACACATTAAAACACATTCCAAATTAAATCAACTTCTCTTCACAAAATGACTTCACAAATGATTTTTATGAATATTCATTCATCATTTGAAAGCATAACTAAACTTTTAAGAAACATCAGACAATCAAGCAGTTTGATGACAGAACTATAGAAATTAGATCTAAAACATGGCAACCGTGCATGAAAATTGATGTATGTACTGTATATTTGTCATATTAAACATATTTATGAGCTGGTGGTGATGCTTAGGATGTTATTGCTTTATCAAAAAGTCTAAGTGTGTGTATGTGTGTGTGTGTGTGTATATATATATATATATATATATAGTGTATATTTGTGCTGAACTTATTCTTAGCCTCTAACTCAATCACTGGTGAGTGAAATCTAACAATTTATATTAGCCATTGGACAATAACAGACATCATTTAGTCGCCTAGAATGAAATTTAGTCGCATATGCGTGGGATTTACTCACAATGTAGAGGTGTCTCGTAAGTATCGCGATGTCGATGTCAACAGTCAGGAAACAGACTGAAAAAATGACAAATGATAAACCTAGTAAGTTGAAAAAATATTTTACATAGCCCCATAGTCACCATACAGGTTTTTTTGCATGCAAGAATAAAATAATTTAGGAGGGTTGGGAATCGAAAAGCTCTTCCAATTTCAGAAATCAGATCAGATGCGTACAGTCAGGAATCAAATTACTTGTTATAAAATTACATTTCGATTCTGCGTCTCGATTTCTGTATGCGCATTTATTGTGATTTCAAAAGATTCAACTGCAAGAA
>NW_015641057.1:1664774-1669836 GCF_001515625.1 Sinocyclocheilus rhinocerous
ATGTCCAGATATCAGATGTGTATCCGATTAAAATCCACATTTGGAAGTGGCTCAGATAGGATGCAAAAAAATCGGATCTCGTGCGGGTTTTTGTGTTTACACGTGTGCAACAAATTCCGATCTGTGTCAGATGTGAGCGAAAGATCGGATTTTTTGTTCCAGTGTAAACGCAGCCTTATATACGCGAACACTGGACAGAGCTCTCTTTCACGCGTTCTTACACATTCGAATGGACAAATATATATCAAAATATCCCATAAATACAATCGGTTATGTCTTAAGTGAACGTAAAGAGTTGAGAAAGAAAACAAGGGTGTATTGGATCCGTGCATTGACAGCAGCCGCCTGTCATTATAATGTTAATCAAAGAACAAAAGAAAAGAAAATCCCTCACTGATCTTGACTGAATCACTTTTGTAACCTCAGTTTATATTTTATTTGCCAGTTGTTTGGCGCTGACTTCTGTAATGGCAACGTACATCTATGTATGCGATTATTTTGGAGATGCGTTCCAATATAATTTATCCTTATTTAGGGTATAGGCCTATTCTATTTTGAGCTGCAGTTTAATAAAAGTTAAACAGAAAAAAGACAAAAAGTAGCACTGCATGTGTTTCTGAATATTTATTTAAACAGACTGTATAATGATGAAAAACCACAAACATGACAGGTATAATTAAAATAAGCAAATTCCTTCAGCGCACATTTCAGTGCAATATTTTTTACAGATTTTTTAAAACCATGTATACAATATAATTGTTTAATTAAGCTGAGATATAGCACTATAAATTCTTAATTCATTTGCAACAAAACTATAAAGTTTTGTTGCAAACGGATGAAGACATTAGTAGGCTTCTCAGCTCGCCCCTCAACATGCACGCGTTCGGAGTTTCGGCAGCCCAACACTGAATATTATATTGTGGCCGTTGTATTTTGATTAATAAAATAAAAATTATAAAAATTACAATATAAAAATTTAATTTAAATTACCCTGCTTCTAATTAAATAAAGCAGTTATTTTTATTTCGTTAAAAACGGACCGAAAGAGACCTCCGATCTACACTCTCAGAAAAAAAGGTACAAAAGTTGTCACTGGGGTGGTACCTTTTCAAAAGGCACACCTTTGTACCTAAACAGTCCATATTGGTACCTTAAAGGTACATATTAATACCTTAAGTGTACATATTAGTACCTAAAAGGTACAAAAGTGCACCTTTTGAAAAGGTACTGCCCCAGTGACAGCTTTTGTACCTTTTTTTCTGAGAGTGTAGTAAAGGAAAAAGAAAACCTTAATGTTTTTGCTCAGAATTAATTTTTAATCCCTGCATGATTTTAGTCATGCATGATAAATATCAAATACGTTATAGCTTGACTAAGTTTAAAAACAACGCTGCAATTGTTATAATTAAGGAAATTAAACTTCATTTAATTGATGATTTACCATCATGAAATGTATCTACACAGGCGATAATGCCAAAAAGAGAGAGAAACATCGGAAAATAGGCATATTTTATTCGAGACATTATTATATGAAATCAACATGCATTTATCATTCTTAATCGATAAGATTATCGATAAGATATTTTTGACATATCGCCCAGCCCTAGTTTCCACGAGCTACTTATGCTTATGCACTTAGAAACACATGTCTGCTTGATATATATCGGTCTAAGAGCATTTTGCTAAATGCACTATATTGCATATTCATAGTTGTACTTAACCTGTTGTCTACATAATAAGAAAGAATGCAAGGAGCTAAAGATAAAATTCAACACCTCCTATATAATTGCATGTTACTAACGAAGAATAACAGACTGGATGTGTGTAAGACATAGTTATGGTCCATGATATTGGCACAGATTCTGTGTAATAAACAATTATTTGTGACTGCATATAGTTCTGAAGTGGGAAAAGACGTTTAGTTCCCACTTTAAGTAAACCTTAGTTCCCAGGACATCTACAATGCTGTAAAATTTTAATGATTAAAGTACTGATGCTATAAAAGGAGGGGAGACACAAACAATTGACAGTATGACTGAAATGTTAAGGTGTTTAAAGATAAATAAATAAATAAAACACGTTTATTCTGTGGCACTTAAATTATTTGCCACATATTTTGGTTTCTTATAGGAGCTTATAGGCTCCTTAAGGGATTTTTTTTTGTGTGTGTTTGGAGCCCTGATGATACATTGTGGACAGCGAGAGAAAATAAAAGACGAGTGCGGTCAGTCTGCTCTCTCTTTAATCTCACAGTAATTAAGTCATTATTTAACGAGATCCATCCTGAAAAGCATATATAAATATGGATTAATATCCCCTTCACTCAGTCTGAGTTTGACCTTGAGTTCTTGGAGGAATGGAGATTTACACATTTTACACATTCACTCATTTAAAGCAGGAAAGTGCAAGTTTATCACTGATGGTCTGATGTAACGTCTTCATGATGACAAACAGCCTGTATGTTACTTTCTCCTGTGCACGTTTATCATCTCCTGTAGCAGCTGTTGCATGTTGTCATTAAACACAGAGAATATTTGAACTCGTCTCTCCTGTGATCCTCCTGTAAATAGTTTTGAAATGGACGAGAGGAGCAGAGGGTTTAAGAGCCACTCATGTTTTTGCAAAAGCACATGAAATCTTCAGGAAAAATAGAGTTGTATTGTCTTTTTGAAGCAGGAAACAGCATAAACAGTGCTTTACGAATAGATATCGTACGTTAAATTGGCTGAAATAGTAGTTTTTTTTGCTCTTGTTGTTTCATGTTCATGGTCATTTCTTTTGAAATATTAGTTTGTCTTTTATTTTGATCTGTTCTCGTGTTTTTGTCTGTGTTCATTGATTGTCTCCTGGTGTTTCTAGTTTAACTAATTAGTTTTGTGTATAAATACCCCTTGTGTTTCTCTTGATTATTATCGATGTTTCCTACAGCAGGTTTAGTAAGGCATTCATGTCAGGTTTTTTGTTATGTCATGGGTTTTGGTTTCTTCTTAATGTACTTTCTATTTGTTACTAAATCTGCACTTGAGTTTCATGTGACATGAAGCCAGTGTTCACAGATTTATATCAGTCCAGTGGGAAACAAAGTTTAAGACAGCTTCGATAACATTTCTGAAAAACAAAACAAAAACAAAAACTAGTCACTGGATTTGACAAACGGGCAATTCCAGCGTTATGGACGTGACATTCACAGTCAAAACCTGAAATATAAATTCTTATAGAATGTATTCATTACCAATATATTGAACCATCTCTTTATATTTTTCTACACCCAGGGCTCTAGACTGCAAAACATTTTTGAGAATGTGCGAGTTAAAATTTGACGTAGTCACATTTGAGTGAGTGCATGGTCTGCGCTGCTCCAAAGCTTCTGCTACATACAGTGCGCGCTGCCGAGCCGTGGCACATTGTAGCAGGAGTCAGATTTCACTGATAATGTGAAGAGAGGCGCTTTGAGCGCGAGCGCTTCGGGTGTAGAGCCTGGTTTACTTTTACTTTTCTTTTTGTTTTCATTTTGAACAGTCTTTTATCTTTGCTGTTTACCTCACGTTACGCTATGGAGACTTTCTTTGTTTTTAATTTTTTTTTAATTTATTTGATTACTCAGTGTTTGCTAAACATTCTGTAATTTATTAGTCCGTATAATACAGCACGTTATTCGTTTTTGTTAATAAACGTTTGTAAGCTAGTTTGTCATTGTAACCTACTGTTTTATTGTTGTTGTGCTTTTTATTTAAGAGTAAGAATGAATCCATCTTTTGTTTTAGTCTTAAAAAGTGAAAGGTACAGATATAAGCAAAACAGACAATTATCTTTTCTTGTAAAACGTGACACCAAGATTGCGAATTCGAAAGTGAAAGCGCACGAAACCCGGGTTATAACACCGCAAACGAGGAGCTCCCGTTCACAAATTTTAAATCACAAAAAATTATGATGAAAAAGAACGCGTTGAATGTTGAACACTTTCGCTACCATATAACTATAAACTATGATAAAAGTTCATCAGCATGCATTGATTAATCCCATGTTGTAGCAAAAAAAATGCGGCCAAATTATGTGCTCATGCGACCAACTGAGAAAATTAGTCGCAAAAGAGCGACCGGTGGGAAGAATGAGTCTAGAGCCCAGAAATCCCTGAAAATAGAGTTCAGAAATCAGCAAAGTATCAGTCTATAAATGTGTTTTATATTTTAGATGAGGGAAATAAACGTGTTACAGAGGTGACAAAAAAATTTAATAGGGCTGCACCCCACTAAATATTTGTCTAGTTAACTAGTAGTCATTCATTTAAGCCATTATTCAACTAATCGTACGTTTATATTAAATTAATAACAACACTAATCCATAATGAGTCTTAACCCTCTAAGCGCCAAAGTCGCAAAATTGCGACAAGACATCATACTTAATAAAATAGACTGTAGTTCCTAATATGGTGTAATATCTCATTTGTATTCCCTACCACTAGATGGCAGACATGTAGTACTTAAAAAAAAAAAAAGTGAAAGTGACGTGGCATGTGGCCAAGTATGGTGACCCATACTCGGAATTAGTGCTCTGCATTTATCCCATCCAAAGTGCACACACACAGCAGTGAACACACACACCGTGAACACACACCCGGAGCAGTGGGCAGCCATTTATGCTGCGGCGCCCGGGGAGCAGTTGGGGGTTCGGTGCCTTGCTCAAGGGCACCTCAGTCGTAGTATTGAAGGTGGGAGAGAGCGCAAAAAAAACGCGACAATCCCCAAAAAGGGGAAGCGCACCGTTCCTGGCGACACTGCAATACCAGGCCGATGCGTGGACTGGACGGAGCAAGCCTCGGCTCCAGACTACACTTGATCTTAGCCAAAAGGCCGAGAAGTGGCCTTTTGGCTAAGATTTTGATTCGACTTCGATTCTAGACCAAAATTACGTCACGTTCCTATTCAAAGTGTTCGAGGAAATAGCAGAGCAAGTGAGCTATCGTGTCATTGATGCGGAAGCAGTTCAGCGTGCGAGTAAATTGTGAGATTTGTGAGAGAAAATCACCAAATGGCTAATAAAAAGTTGTACTGTGAGGATGTGT
>NW_015641057.1:1671699-1681782 GCF_001515625.1 Sinocyclocheilus rhinocerous
GGTCATGCCCAACATTTTTCTAATTTACAGTAGATCTCTATCTTTAAGCCCTTTCAAGCTACAAGCTTTTGAAATCTTGATGTCAAAATCCAGCATTTTTCCAAAAATCCCTGGCGCCTAAAAGGTTAATATATTCCGCGCTCAAACACATGCACAAAGTTTGGCACAAAGCACAGGCAAAATTAGCCTAATGATTATTAATGTGTTGGAAAAAAAAGAGACATTTTAATTATTTATTAATAAACTAGTGTTTTCTGAGTCCTTGTCGGTTGCAAAGATGAAATTCTCAGTGCTGACTCTCATCTCTGCAGTACCGGGCCTTTAGAGAGAAATGCAATCTTCATACAGATTACATAATCAGGGAGTATCTGATTTTCTTTTGAATTGGTTCGTTTAAAAGTAGGCATTTCAAGCTTTCTATGGCTATATTTCTCATGTCTGTGAGGCAACCATACTTTGAGTGTCGGTTCTTTTTTGTGACACGCTCCAGTTCAGTGAGACAGAGATGGCAGAAAGCATATCCTGTTTGTTTTTATTATTTTACAAAAGCACAACGTTTTGTTGTTATTATGAGTTTACAGAAATAAAATAAATTTCGAACTGATTTTAAGTTGTTTCATTATCAGGAAAAAATGCAAGTGATCGTGCCGGCGCCAATGTGTGACATCACATTTGACAGATTCTGTGAACGGCTTGCTCTGAGACACTGCTTATGATTTATGGAGATTAAAAAATAAGGAGCGGGTGGATTTTGACCATTATAGGGTGGTTGTGTACACACACTGCCAACACACACATTTATGTTCAAACAACATGTAAAAGTGAATTCTGCATAATTGGTGCCCTGATAACTAGTAATAATGTATGAAAACATCTCTTGAACACCAATCACAAAACCTTTCTCACTCTTGAATCCTGTCGAACACTTTCTGCTGTTTATGTAGTTTCAAGTGCATCTCAGGAGGAGGATGAATCTGTCTCTCAATGATGGAGGGATGAAATGCAATCCCACAAGTCCTCTGGCGTGAGGAAAACTGCATGAGTTTCTCTCTTCCGGAGTGTGTTATGGATAAACTCTCTCCGGCTTTTCCAGTCCCACAGGAGTCTGCAGGGAAGCAGGCGGGCCGTGTTAAAACAAAATGAACACATTGATTTATTTCCTCTGTGAAGTGGGACCGGGCTCATGGGAATGACATGTGTCAGATAACACGCGCACACACACACACTCAGCGTGGAGGCGCTGGAAACACATCTCATGCTGGTGCGGACAGGCTCCGTATCTGTGATGGGATCAGGTAGTCGTCGGTACAGAAGGTGTATTCACCTCGTGTTATCATACACACCTCGTCACGCTGAGTTTGGATGTGAGAAATCGAGCCTGCAGCAGGCGCCGCGTGTGCCGTCAGCTCTGGGTTTGGATGCATCTGATACTTCTGCTCTCTATTTCGGTTTCATGTGTTTCACTGGGCTGAAGTTTGGATCGTAAGCCGTGTTCGGACTGGATTCAGGTTCATGTCAGTAATTTTTTTTTACACTTTTTAAGGAGTAGTTCATGTGCTGGTGAAAGTTACAGGATCTTTTATTTGTTCTATAAAAAGTCCTTTAAAAGCAACCACAGGTAACAGCAATGAGTGAATCGACATGCTAGTAAAAACCTTCACAATGTTGGCTTTAGCATATTTTTACATTTATGCAGTCGCTGCAATCGCTGTGTTTATTGAAAAGATGTTTGGATCTTGAATTTTATTTGCTTTATTTACAGTAGCCTAGTTATTGAACATTGTATATTGTTCTTTACAGGACTGGTTTATGTCACTCATGTATGCTCATGTGTACTATTTTGTGCATAATTAATTAGAACAGCTAAATATATTATGTGATTGGTCAGTGATGAGGCGCAGTGTTGTTATCGATAACTGAAACTGAAAGTATTAAAACTGTTTTTGTTCACTGAAATAAAGATGAAATAAATATTAGATGAAAAACTAAAAAAGAAAAAAAAAATTAAAGCTAAATAGAAATAGAAAAAAACTAAACCAATAAAATGACAAAAACACATATGAAATGAAAACTGAAAATATTAAAATAAATACTAATAAAAATATGAATAAAAACTATATATTTTTTTATATTTATTTTTGGTATTTTTGCCTTTATTATGATAGGACAGATCAGACATGACAGGAAGTGAAGTGCGAGAGAGAGAGGGGGCGGGATCGGGAAAAGTCCTCGAGGCGGGATTCGAACTCGGGACGCAACAGCGATGTATGTCGGCGCACTGCCTACAAGGCTATCGGTACCAATAAATACTATATTAATATAGAAATAATACTAAAATAACACTGGACACTAATACAATAACATTATAAATGCAATTTACATTCACATTTATGCATTTGACAGACGCTTTTATCCAGAATGACTTATATCAATTCTTGCTTTTCCTGAGAATCAAACCCATGACTTTGGTGTTGCTAGCGCTATGATCTATTGTTTGAGCTACAGGAAAAATAAATCTAAACAAAATCAACATTTGACGAGCTGATCTTTGTAATTATGGAGGCTTGTTTGGTGTATTTATAAACAGATTAAGCGAGTTTACAATGTGCTGATGATGTTTGTGGAGTCATGGATGATTTCCTCTGTCTACTCAACCGTTTTTGAGTTTTTTGGGTGTGCGTGTTCTATAGAAACCACACACATCCATCTCACCCACTCATGTGTGTTTGTTTGACAAGTTATTTTGGTTTAGTGAGTGTTTAGTGGTTTATTGATTGAATTAAGTTGTCGGTCACAGCAGTTTCATTCAGAAGCTAGTTTCTGTTTTCATCGTTTCAGATTTTCCATATCATTTGTCACAAACGTGAAGCAACAAAGCGTATCAAGTTATTTTGCACAAGTTTCATTTTTACTCAAAGAAAATGTATTGGCCAGACAAATAAAAAAAAGGATTGATGCCCAAACAAACACTTTGATTCTCTCAGAGACGGTGATGGAGATGAAGCAAACACATCTTTCTTTGAAACACACAGCAGTAATTGATCAGGAAAACAAAGTTTGCATGATTTACTTGGTTTACTTGATTATCCATTCATAATTTTTAAGAAAAATCAGTGAGTCTCAAATATAATCATAAGGCTTTTGGTGAACGTTTATTTGTTCGTCTCTCAATCATCATTGTATTGCATTGCATTTTATGTTTTGATCATCAAACTAAGCATTTAAATACTAAGACATACTATTGGAGATACGGAGTGACGACTGATATTTGTCATTTTAGTATCTGCTATACTGTTATGAGACCTCATTGATTTACATTACAAGCTATCAGAATTTCATCTTCATTTTTATGTATATAAATAATAGCCTCTGCACCAAATTGCATATTTGTGCTCAGTTTGGGCCTTGGAATAAAACTGAGCTGGTTTTTTTTCTCCATATCCTCACTATATCATGCAGACTATATGAGCCATAAAAGCCTGATGGATCAAATACTGTATGATACTCAACAAAAAACACACTTTAGGTCTGAAGATTCAATAAACTTTTGAATTTTCAAATTTTTTTTTTGACTGTTCTTTTATATGTAAGGCTACAGGGCAAAATCTGCTGGATTCAGTTGCACACAGCATCATATTTGAAACTATTTTTAACTTGACATGCAACACTTGCACTGCAGAGTGCTGAAAAAACCAAAGAGATGCCTTACAAGAACCAAAAGATGTCTGTTTGATTCATGTCTGCATAGACCAACAATTAAAAAAAACACACAGATGGGTCTCGGCCCGTCCTCCCAAAACCCCTGAGAACTGGCTTTATTTATCTGTCGTGTACTTGAGCAGTCAGAACGACAAATCTGCACATCGCTCATAAACACTGGTCCCGCTGGTGGCGTTAAGCACGTCTCAGCACTCTCTGGTCTTCTGCTCCGGCGGGACCTGTAAACTTTACACGGGCCGTTATGTTCCCTCTGATGACGCTGTAAAGTTTACGCATCAGATGGCACTGCTGGCAGCTGCTCGTACAGTTTGAAATTCTCCGAGTCTGTTTTTTGATACACTAGAGCAGGAGAGAGCCACGGGCTGTTCTGTGCTATCAGACAACACCAGAGGAGAAATCAAGAGAAACAGAGAGAGAGACTGTGTGTATGTTTTTAGAAAATCTTGTGTGTCTGAGCTTTTAACCTCTAGACCCCTCATTACTATATTTCCCACAATCCTTTGGCTTTCAGTTTTGCCAGTAAGCGAGTTTGAGGTGTTTCACCTTGATGTGAGTAAGCATGTCTGTAATACCTGAAGAAAGCCATCCGTTAGCTTTCCCGTACATCTTATGCTTCAGCTTTGCTCACAGGATTTCAGTTCCAGATGTTCAGATATTAAGGCAATACACAGGAAAAAAAAAGGATGTTCATTTAAATGGTAAAAGATTGTGTAAAAAAAGCTGAGCTATTTAGTATGATTAGAGATAATATTATAGTTTTTTGCATATTTAATTCATTATTTTTAATTGTTTTTGAATGTCTTTTTAGTTTTTATTATTTTTTTATTTCAGTTTTATTTCTAGTTTTTTAATACATCAAATTAAACTAAATGAAAATGAGAAATGTTGCATTAGCAACTAGATGAAATAAAGTAATTTAAATGTTATATTATTTCAGTTAACATGTATTTTAATTCAAGTAATTTTTTTAATTGTTTTAGTGAAACTAAATATAATATTGCTGTTTCTCTTGATATATATGGTGATAAACTCTAATAGGTCTAATGGCACATTCATGTAAATAATGTGATTTTGGAAATGAAAAAGAGCAAAGTCATCCTATAATTTACAGGGGGAAAAAAACATAAATTGACATTTCCAGTATTGCCTGTTGTTTTGTTTGATTTTAAAATAATTGTTTATTCTTATCTTATTTTTTCTTATCAGCTAAGTACGTTAGGGATTTATGTTAATTTTATGTTGTTAAATAGATATTTATTGCATTATTTTCGTATCATGTGTGTTTCCATGATGGTGTTTTGTGTTTGTGTGTATGACAATGTGCATAGAAAACACTCTTTTACTTTTTCTACTTCAAAATTTTACATTTAATTCAATGTGTTACTACTACTTTGCAAATAATTGTGAAATTTACTAGCAATTTCTGAGTGGAATTGTTCTTACAACAATTTTTTAGTCAATGTGTATATTAGTATTTAAGTCTGCTTGTGGAAAAGTTATTTGTGATGAACTTTGATTCATCATGCGACTTTCTTTTTATGACCTTAGTTTTTAAGGTGCTTGTCAGTATATTACAAAGTAGTGGTGTGCGATATGATGATTTTTGATCGTGGACGATAAAAATGTCTCAAATTCTTTTTTATTTTATACTTTGTTACCTTGAAAGGCTTTGTTTTGTTTTTTTGTTTTTTTTTAAAAAAAGGGAAATTAGTTTGGCTGTACTGCTCAGACAACTTGCAAAATAGTAAAATCAACATGACAAAGAATCGTGATAAAACCGTGAATCGTAATATTTCTGAAAAAAAAATCATGATTTTATATTTTTGCCATATCGCCCACCCCTATTACAAAGGTAAAAAAAAAGCAGACTTAGTAATTTGGTATATTAATGTTTTTATTACTGTAAATTTGAGGTAAATCTGTAAAACTAAAAATGTCAATACCATATATTTTACAGTAAAGATCTGGCAACCACAGCTACAGTTTTTTAACATAAATTAATTTTTTTTACAGATTTTTTTGTATTGAGATGGGTTAAACAGCCAAACCTAAACCCTCTGAGGTGATGAAGTGAGAGGAAACAATGAGAAAAGAAAGGAAAGAGCTGAGCACTTGAGAAGAGCTGGAGTGATGGCTTGTGATGTTTGTGATAGATTAGCATATCAAACACAGTCAAGCGTGACTCTGACTTTGACAGTATTTAGATGGATTTTCGAAGAACTAATTCTAATTTAGTTAAACCACAAGCAATTAACATTCAAATGACCAAAACAGTGTTGATACAGAGAAATTAAGCATTAATCGAATTGAAAAATTGCCTCTTCAGATCGATGCGGATGCTTTGAATGCAAATGCATGTTGTTTTAATTTCTTTACTCGTGTTTTTCCCACTTCTTCATTCTGTCTGCACTCGCCTTCGAAAATAGAAATGAAAGTGTGAACAAGTGCTTTGGTGAAATTAGGGCAGGATTTGAGAGACTGAGTGATTTTCTCAAATGAACTATGTTGGGTTTAGTTTAAAAGAAGCAAATGCTTTCTGAATGAAGGGCAGGTTTAAAAACCACGAGATCCATCTAATAACACATTAATCCATGTTAATGCTCTCATGAATGATTGATAACTAATTAAAATCCAACGTGATTTCATTAGAATTCGTTTTTATATGAAGTGTAATGTCAAGTTCAGTAAATGCATTACAGCCTTGGGCGTCGGAGCGAGGGGGAATTCAAACACCTCGACTTCCTGTTTGAATAGGAAATGCATTAATACAGGAAAGAAAACAAGTGTGTTACTTTAACTGGCATTAAACAAATTAATATTTTTCATAATAACTACAGTTAAGTAGGGATGTAACGATATTATCGATATTGTGATATCGCGATAACAAAACTGTCTCGATATTATTATAGTCACATGACGATATGAAACGATAGGTCTTCCGGGCAAAAAGTGTAGTTTTTTAAATATATTTAAACTTCTTATTTTAACATAAAAGGTATTTAAAGTAGTGTTTTGGGCCATTATGCTTTGGCACAGTATCTGTCAAACGAACTAAAACCGAAAGCACAATATTGTACAATAGCACAATATAATGTCATTGTTGTTATTATTATTATTATATTCAAATTTGTTTGGCTTCCTGAAACACCAGTGTGAATGTAATTTAGACTGAGACAGTAATAAAAAGAGGGTCAAGTCACCCTCATAGTCAATTCAATGACTTTTTTCTGACTTAAGTTTTCTTAGTTAAGAACATGGGTTGGAGCTCTTAATTTTGAACTCTCAAAAAAAATATCGCAATAAATATCGTATTGTGGACTTCATACCGTGGTATTATCGTATCGTGAGATTTTGATGTTGTTACATCCCTACAGTTAAGGCAGGACACTACAGGCAAAACCATTGTTTTTTCATGCACTGGTCAACTTTGAGATTCTCAGAATGAGTTTGTTTCTCATTCATCAAACTTAACACTTTTATTCATATCTATAAACTGAAGGTTCCTGTAGAGGGGTTTGCGGTAACACTTTAGATTCACTATTAACTAGTAGCTTATTAGCATGCCTATTATTAACATATTGGCTGTTTATTAGTACTTATAAAGCACATATTCTGCATGATCATATTCTACATCCCTAATCCTACTAATACCTAAACTTAACAAATACCTTACTAACTTAATAAACAGCAAATTATGAGTGAATTGAGGCAAAAGTCATAGTTAATATTTTGTTAACAGCAAGAATTGGACCTTAAAATAAAGTGTGACCGGGTTTGCTAATATATCATTCACCTGCTATGTATTAGGTAACACTTTATTTTAAAGACCAATTCTCACTATTAACTAGTTGCTTATTAACAAGCATATAGCATATTGGCTGTTTATTAGTACTTTATTCTGCATGACTATATTTTAGATCCCTTAATCCGACTCCATACCTAAACTTAGCAACTACGTTACTGTTAATAAGCAGCAAATTAGGAGTTTATTAAGGTAAAAGTCATAGATATTAGTGAGAATTTGTCCCCAAACTAAAGTATGACCAAATATTAACATTTTATTCCTAAAAACGTGGCAAAAAGTAGTTGTTTTCTGGATTTTGACAGTATTTTCTGATTTATGAAGTGATAAAAAGAGAAATTTAAAATTTGTAATTTCAATCATTTAACTCTGTCAATAAAATCAAATAAGAATTTTGAACCTGGCTTTATCTATTTCTGTTGTGTGCATTTAAGTGCGTATTTAATTACAAAATGCCTCATTTTCAAATTTAAACATATAATTTTAAAACTTGTCATGCAAAACAGCTGTACTGTGATTAATCATCAGGCGATATCTATTAAAATTTTTACCCTATTTACCCTTGGTTTCTTACCTTAAATCTAAGAATTGCATGAGTTCACTTCTCTGTTTTTCTTTTGATTTGTGCATCAAAAGAAATTGATACGTGTGCTAGAAATACATAGATACCTAAATACTGATGAGATTACATAACAAACACATGCACACAGAGAAACTCAATAGAAACTCAGTAGTGTTGTGTGTGTATTTGTCCTCTAAGTTTAAAATCTTAATATTGATTTATTGTGTTTATTCCAAACATTTTATCAGCCGCTGGGACAAAAGCTGTTTGGTGAAAGACCTCAGCTGAAGTATTTATTAATAACGATCATGTCTTTATCTCAAAGATGTGTACGTGCGCCGCTGTTATTGTTTTCTTCGTCTGTTGCGCACGCCGGCTGTAATGCGTTCAGAATTTCACGTCTTCTCTCATAATATCCTGTATCGCTTCACACATGAAATAACCCACAGGGTGTGTGTTTTTGTATGGATGAATGTTGGTGTGTGTGTGTGTGGGTGTGTTGTCGTCCCAGCTGGATACATCATTGAAACACTGTAAATGTGTGTTTTTTTTATTAATTGATGTTTCATTAGTTTGAATCACTCATGTTTGATTGTAAGAACCAGCTGATGAATTATGTATGTGTGTTCAGTTCATGCTTTATATTTTTTTGTGTTTGCCAGAATTTTACAATATTTTTTTTTTATGTATTATAAGACACATTTCAGCAATATCACACTCACGCTTATGTTGTTATATCTGTGATTCGGCTGTAATCAGCATGAATTGTGATTATAATTTAGCCTTAAAGAGATAGTTCACCCAAAAATGAAGATTCTGTCATCATTTACTCAGCCTCAGGTTGTTCCAAACCTGTATGAATTTCTTTCTTCTGTTGAACAGAAAAGAAGATATTTTGAAGAATGTTGGTAACCAAACAGTTGACGGTAGCCATTGACTTCCATGGTATGAAAAAATACTATGTAATACAATGGCTACCATCAAGTGTTTGGTTAGCCAGATTCTTCTAAATATCTTCTTTTGTGTTCAATAGAGGAAAGAAGAAATTCCCTTTTCATGTTACAATAAAAAAACAAGATGTTAACAATGAGTAACTCACATTTTGCGTTCAATTTATCTGCTTTAGCTCCTGATCGGTTTATTTCAAATCTGTTCCAGCGATGTGTATTACTGATTGTATGCTAATGATGCTCTCCTTAGTGAAATATGATATGCAATCTGTTTAAGTAAATGATATTTCCTCATTAAATCTCCAAACACTTTACATGGAAACTCATGGAAAGTTTGTTTTCCAGCCAATCTATCATTTCAGTTTTCATTGATCATTTGATGACTGATAACCTGATTTTAATCTCTTTCTCTTTTTCTGCTTTCTTGATAAGGAGGTTGAGGTAAGTTAAACAGTTTAAAATTTTTGTATACAAAGATTTTTCACTTGTTTAGTAACATCCACAATCCTCTGTTGTTTCTCTGTGTGTATGTGTACACCGTTCAAAAGTTTGGGGTCAGTAAAATTCAACAAGATTGCGTTCAACTGATCAAAAGCGACAGTTTAATGTTACAAAAGATTTCTATTTCAAATAAATGTTGTTCTTTTGAACATTCTATTCACCAAAGAATCCTAAAAAATAAAATATATCTCAGTTTCTACAAAATTATGAAGCAACATAACTGTTTTTTAATGTTGATAATAATCAGAAATGTTTCTTGAGCAGCAAATCAGCACATTAGAATGATTTCTGAAGAATCATGTGACACTGAAGACTGGAGTAATGATGCTGAAAATTCAGCTTTGATCACAGGAATAAATTAATTTTAAAACATATTCAAATAGAAAACAGTTATTTAAAATTGTAATAATATTTCAAAATTTTTACAGTATTTTTAATCAAATAAATGCAGCCTTGGTGGGCAGAAGAAACTTCTTTCAAAAACATAAAAAACTACTTACCCCAAAATTTTAAATAGCATTATATACTGTATATATATATATATATAT
>NW_015641057.1:1682010-1689706 GCF_001515625.1 Sinocyclocheilus rhinocerous
TAATTTAAACGACGATCGATCATGGAAATGATCGAAAATTGACATCCCTAATATATATATATATATATATATATATATATATATACACACACACACACATATATATATATGTGTACAGTGTACTGAGTACTGAGTACTGAGTGTACAGCTGACATGTCATGCCCGCGGGCTCTAAACTGTCACTGCAGAATAACATCAGAGAGCGGGAGCACGAGCGAGACAGTGAAGGGACGAGTGAGCAAACAGGAAGTGAAAGGAAAGCAGAGGAACAAACACGCAGCCGGAGTCAGTTAGTCTCCCGTGAACTGTGAGACAGTTTCTGGCTTTCTCAAACACACTCCAGCCACGCTGTCTGTCTGCGGGGCAAACATGAGACGAATAATCTGACAGCAGATAACCTCCAGCCTGCCCGTAACACTCATTTACCTAAACCACAGAGAGACAGAGGGGAAGATCAAATGAATCTGTGGACCGAATTCCTGTCTGTGATAGTTATTTGTGCAGCAGGTGTTGTGTTGTCGTGTGTGGGTTACAGATAAACGCTCTCGCGCTCATCCGCACGCCGCTAAAACCTCTCTCACTAACTTTTTTGAAGCCACAATTAAAAAAATATGATATGCATATAGAGACAAAGAGAGAGAGAGAATCACATTAGAGAATTGCCTTAACTTGCAACATCATCCACTAACCTGAGATATACACAATAGTGACTGACTTCATCTTCAACACTACATCTGTGGGTAGAGTTGTAAATTCTACAAGCTTCTTTTTGTCAAATAATCTGATTGCAAAGTGTGTTTGTAATGGAAGCTTGTTTCCATAATGAAATGAAAACATAAAACTGACCTAATGTACATGCAGAAAAAAAGTTGGAATTGTTAGATCTAAACTCAGAATTACAACACAGAAGTCTGAATTATGAGATATAAACTCAAAATTACAATGGAAAAAGTTTTTTTATATACATATAAACTAAAAAAAAATCAGAATGTTTAGATATAAACTCAGAATCATGAGGAAAAAAGTCAGAATTGTGAGATAAAAGTTCAGAATTATAATGAAAAAAGTCAGAATTATGAGATATAAATTCAGAATTGTAAAACAAAGTCTGATTTGCAAGATATAAACTCAGAATTTCAACGGAAAAAGTCTGAATTGTGATTTATAAACTCAAAATTACAAGGAAGAAAGTCTTATTTTTAGATATAAACTCAGAATTATGAGAAAAAAGTCTGATTTGTGAGATATAAACTCAGAATTACAATGGAAAAATCTGAATTGTGAGATATAAACTCAGAATTATGAGAAAACAAATTGTGAGATATAAATTCACAATTGTGAGAAAAAGTCTGTTTTGGGATATATACTATAAACAGAATTACAACAAAAAAAAAAGGTCTGAATTGTGAGATATAAATTCAGAATTATAATGAAAAAAGTCAGAATTGTGAATTTCATGAAAAAAGTAAGATAAAAAGTTGCAGTTACCTTTTTTATTTTGTTGCGGATATAAGCTTCCATATTTTGTTCATGTTCATTTATAATAAATGACACTTGTTTCGATATTTTCATATCGATTGCAATGACATTCAAGCATTAAGTGTTGAAATGTTTTTGGAGATTGTATACTCAGACAGTATCTTGTGTTTGAAGGACACTGAATGTTGAAGGAGCAGGAACAGTAACATGGTCAGAATGTAAATGACTGATCAACTTGAAGTGCATTAGTGTTTTGATTTACTCAGCACACTCAAATCTACTTCAGATGTAATGCTTATATTAAAAGCCATGTTTTTCTCATTTTAAAAATGAGATTTTACCTTTAGCATGTACCATGTGTGCGTTTTGTGACTAGACTTTCAAAACATATATTCCTAGTAAAGATGTGCAATAGTTTCCTATATTTAGTTGATAATGAAATATGTTGCTGAGTGTGTTTTTTTTTTTCTGGTAAATTTGTATAGAAATGAAAATATTTTTCATTAACTTTTTCAATATTTGTCACCTTAAACTGATTTCCAGGGGTGTTTTTACCTTTATATGGGCAGTTTTTCCCAACCGTATTAGATATATGCATCATCTTTTATGTCAAATTCAAACAATTCAGTTTGAATAATAAGACCATAACCATTTACCAATAATAAAATCAATTTTTTCACTGCAGAAGTGATACAGAAGCAGGATCTAAAGTAGCACTGATACTGCAATTACAATTGCATGGATAATCCTATTAAATTAAAGTTTTATAAATAATATTTTTAATATTAAAAGAGGAAATGGTTCCTTCAAAATGAAATGATACTCTGACTATGAAATTAAAACCAACAGCAGGTGGCGGTGAGAAACATTTAATGAGTGAGTCATTGAGTCATTTATTCAACTGATTTGTTCAAATGACTGATTCATTCAGAAACAAAGCAAGTGACTCTATGGATGAATCATTGATTTGTTCAAAAATGCTTATTCACTCAGTATCTAAACTTTGTTTGAAACTATTTTCATTGGTAAAATAAAGCAAAAACAAACAATATCGTGTCTAAAATTCAACTCGCAATATTAACTTGTATATTGAACTTCAGTATCACATTATCAAAACAATATCATGTAGAAACTATATCCTTTTTTAATATATCATATAGATATTTCTATAAAAATGATTCAAAAACGCTTTTTTTGCTAAATGAGTGATATATAAAATAGCAAAACTAAAATTGCAATATAATTGATGATACATATTGCACACCATTGATTCCTGATGCTGAATGTTCGTTACTGTAAACACATTTCTGCTCGCTTTTACAAACTGTTTTAATCTTAACTTGTATTGAACCCGAAGCGTTCATTCAAAGACAACTTGCAAAGGTCATGATTTCCACAGAGAGAAGTTTCGCTGCTGTGGATAAAGGTTACAACAGCGACGTTCGATTGTGAGAGTTTGCGGGGCTGGAGAAGGTCTGCTGGCTTCTGCTTCATCACGCAGATTTGCAGACTCAGGTTTTGTCATTCTGAGGGTAAAATGAGTTTCACATTTCCCTCAATTCCCCTTTGATTTGGAGCTATGAGCCCACAGACACATTTGGCCTAGTTTTGCTGAGACCACCGTAAACTTTGAGCAGAATTACAGCCTGGCTTTCGCTCACAGCCTGAGAGCCGTAGCTTATAGATGTTTACACCGGAATGATCGATGTCTTCTGTAGCTTACCAACAGATGTAACTTATTCTCGCATAAGTTATTGTTTTTAATTACATTCTTAATTTAAATTAACCACATATTTTACAGTAAAACATCAATCTGCTCGAAGCTAAAGAGCCCCTAATGAGAGTTTGATGTCAAAGATTTGTTTATCCAGCCCGTAGCGGCTCCACTTTGGGAAAGGACTGTGTTAGCAATCGAATTTGAAAAGCCCTTATAATGCAGCAGCCGTCGCTAATGTTGTGTGACTAGTCTGTCGCTGAGATGAAAATCAGATCTTGCACTCGCTGTCATTATTCCACTTCATAAACAGTCAGAAGTGATGGGACCTGTGATTTGATTTATTTAATTTATTTTTTAATTATTACTTATTTTATTATTAAGTTTATATTACACCGTATGCATAATTATTAGGCACGTTGATATTCTGATCATATTTTTTTCCAAGCACATTTTACCAATTCCACATCAATCTTAATAACTACTATTAATTTTGTATTTAATCATTTTTAAGTGATATATAATTGTCCATGAAGACTGGAATTGAAAAACTCCTTATATTCAGGTGTGCAGTATTATTATGCATGTTTTCTTTTACAGACAAAATGAGCCAAAAAGAGGTTTAACTCAGACTGAAAAGTAAAAAATTACTGCTCCTAAAGCTTACTGCCAGATTCTGGAAGATAAATTCTTCAAACAGTGGTACAAGAGGATGTGGTGCTGGTCCTTCAAGAGTCACTCACAACTTATCTGTCAATAAAGCCTATAAAAAAAAGTCTTAATGTATTTCACAATACTTCAGCATGTTCCCTTTCAGTCGGTCACTCTCGACGTCACGTCGGATGACCGACGAAATTGGGATCTCGCTTAGAGGGACCAATCTACTTCGAGTGTAAACTAAACGAGCCAATGCACATTGGCATGCGATTATTATATGTACAAAAGTTTATATAAATTAAATTATTTATATAAACAATTTTTGTTTTGTTTTATTATTAACTTAAATTCATTTTATTGATGGGTAGAATCAGTAAAGTTTATTATTATTATTAAATTTATATTTATATTGTATTGTTTTAACAGTGTTATCAGTCAAGTGTTATTTATTATATTATTTAATGTAATGTATTGTATTATTTAATTTAATTAAAAAAATTTTTACTTTATACTGACCTTATTTTATTTTGTGTATTGTGACATTTTTGCATTTAGTATTAACCAAATGCATGCACTTTTTTTATGGGTGGAATCAATAAGTTTTGATTTTATGAAATTATGTATGCTGATGTATGGCTAAGATCTGTCATATTCCCAAATGTTTAAGAGCGATGAGAAGAAAAATGGTTTAAATGCATTGTCACCGTGCAGCACCTAAAGAGGCTGGGTAAATCAAATATGCTTGAGATACAGATAAAGGCTGCTGTAACACATATAATTTAGCATTTTTATGTTGTACTTTTACGACTACAGTTCCTGGTAAAGTAATTTTGTCTAGTAATAGTGTTAAGAAGTTGTTTGAGAAGTTGTTTTTGGAAGCAACATTGCAGACACCAAAATAATCAAATTATAATTTTTTTATTTATCCCTTGCTCACCTAGAAAATAAAAATTCTGCCATCTTTTATTCACACTCAATTTGAGATTTTTTTTTCCTCCATACTGTGGAAGTCAATGGCTACCATCAACTGTTTGATTGCCAACATTTTTCAAAATATCTTCTTTTGTGTTCAACAGAAGAAATAAAATTCATATAAGTTTGAAACAACTTGAGGGTGAGTAAATGATGACAGGATTTTCATTTTTGGGTGAACTATCACTTTGTTCTTTTGTAGCTACAGAAATTTCACTGTTTAGTAGTAGTTTGAGAAGTCGTTTTTTTGGAAGCAACATTGCAGACACCAAAATAAACTGATCTTTTAAAAATTATATTTAAAGGGATAGCTCAGCCAAAAAATGAAAATTCTGCCATACTTTACTCACCCTCAATTTTAGAATATAGTAACCAAACAGTTAAAGGTAGCCACTGACTTCCATAGTTTTTTCTTCTTCTCCACACTATGGAAGTCAATGGCTACCGTCAACTGTTTGGTTACCAACGTTCTTCAAAAAATCTTCTTTTGTGTTCAACAGAAGAAAGAAATTCATATAGGTTTGAAACAATTTAGGGTGAGTAAATGATGACAGAATTTTCATTTTTGGGTGATCTATCACTTTACCTTATTTTATTTTAGTGAAAGTGAAGTGACGTGTGGCGTCCCATACTCGGAATTTGTGCTCTGCATTTAACCCATCCAAGTGCACACACACACAGCAGTGAACACACACACCCGGAGCAGTGTGTTGCTGCGGCGCCTGGGGAGCAGTTGGGGGTTCGGTGCCTTGCTCAAGGGTCTCACCTCAGTCGTGGTATGGTGGAAGAGAGTGCTGGTTATTCACTCCCCCCACCTACAATCCCTGCCGGACTTGAGACTCGAACCCACGACCTTCAGGTTACAAGTCCGACTCTCTATCCATTAGGCCACGACTGCCCCCTTTTATTTTATTTTACAATTTTTATTTTTTATCTTGTACTTTTGAAACTACAGTAATTTCACTGTTTAGTAGTAGTTTGAGAATCAGTTTTTCCCAAGTAAATTTGCAGACACCAAAATAATTAGATTTTATATTTTTACATTTTTATTTAATTATTTTTTTTAATTATCTTTGTTTTGTATTGCTTGATATACAGGAAAAAGTAGATTTTTTTTCTTTTTAACTTCTGCAACTTTGTGAATATACTTTAAAACCGCTGTTTCTGGTCAAGAAAATTCACTGTTTAGTAGTAGTTTTTTTAAAGCAATATTGCGGACACCAAAATAATCAAATAGATCTGGGTGAACATTTAACCACTAAAAACTGAAAAGCAGCAGACACCACTGACTGGTTCACATCCAAAAAAATAGCGTGTGAAAAGAGACCTGCGATAGAAGGAGAATCAGACTTGAGTTTGGCTCAATCATTGAAGCGAATGCCTCCGCAGACAGTCCATTTACTATACAGCTTTCATTAAAAACATCAGCAAACAGTCTGTCTGTACACTTATCTCAGTGTCAGACCAGAAGTCATCATCTCTGTCTTATTTCACACTGTCCTTCAATCATAAAGCTATTTTCTTCTTTCTGAAGGTCGTGACGGTAGCCTTGAAGCTTGACTTGTGTCTGTCTGAGGATTTTAAATGTGTGCCATTGTGTGTTTCTGTAGGACGATTACTTCAGAGCCTGGAATCCCAACAAAGCACAAGACCAAGGTAAGAAGATTAAGCAGAAACGTGTGTTTCTTGTTCACAACCATTTTCTCTGTGGCTTTTATCCATTTATCCACCTGACCCTGTAGTCTCGCTTCTATCTCGCTCTCCTAACCGTCCTTTCTGCTTCATACATGCTGTATCTCTACCCAGATTAATCATAAAAAAAACTCCAATCAAGTGCTGGAATCTTCATTTCAGTGTATCGATCCTCGTCTCTGCTTCAGACATGAATCAATACAGCGAGCCAGAAACACACACACATAGCTAAATGAAGACATATCATAGACTTCTATTGTTTTTATAGAAAGATCATTACAATTACAATATCTTTTACAATTATCTTCAACCCAAATCCTAAGACAAAACGTGTGTATTTCATGGTTTTTGTGATTGAGGGCTTTAGATTTAGCTTACTTCTTGAGACCCCCCCCCACACACACAGCATTCATTAAAAAGGATGCAAATCTAACACATTAGAAATGTTTTTTTCTGAATCATCAGGGAAATAAAATTAGCAAATTAGCTTTCTAAATCATTTTAGTGGTCAGTTTCTGTTCTGTTTCTGTTGGTGTACCTGTAGTGATAATTCATTGTGCACAATCACAATGTTTTTACCTCATTTCAGAATATTCAGTCA
Source organism: Sinocyclocheilus rhinocerous (assembly GCF_001515625.1). Lineage (NCBI taxonomy): Eukaryota > Metazoa > Chordata > Actinopteri > Cypriniformes > Cyprinidae > Sinocyclocheilus > Sinocyclocheilus rhinocerous. Next base: position 1,689,126 of record NW_015641057.1, read on the forward strand.
AGCCTCCCCTAGTGAAAAATAAATATACTTAAATGTATTTGAAATACATTTATTTATGCTAAGTATACTACAAATACATTTTCATATTTATGTACTTAATAAAATGCCATGCAATTGTACTTTTAGTATACTAAACTGGTCTGCTAAATTGGAACAACTTATTTTATACTTAATGCACTTTAATTGTGCAGAAGTAGTGCTGAGGTCCAATTAAAGATATACTGAAGTATATTTGATTGTGCTAAAGTGGAACTATTGCAAGTATACTTCAGATACACTTTAAATATTTAGCATTTAAAGACCAATATTATTCAAAGATCATACAATCCTCATCAAAAGTGACATTAAAACACATTTTAGACTTAGGGCCCTATTTTAACGATCTAAGCGCATGGTCTAAAGCAGACGGCGCAGGTGCACTCAGGGCGTGTCCGAATCCACTTTTGCTAGTTTAACGACGGGAAAACGGTCGGCGCGCATGGTCTAAATGTGTTGTCCCTATTCTCTTAATGAGTAATTGGTGTTTTTTGGGCGTAACGTGCAATAAACCAATCAGAGTCTCATCTCCCATCCCCTTTAAA
>NW_015641057.1:1690087-1708354 GCF_001515625.1 Sinocyclocheilus rhinocerous
TTGCGCCAGACTTTAGACCAGGTTTGAGTTGGTCTATGGCGCAGTCTATTTTCAGTTCCTCAAAATAACAACGCGCCAACAATGCGCCTGAACACACCTCTTTTTAGACCAGTACGTCCATGGGCGCACAAATGGGCGCAGATGCATTTGCTATTTAAACAACGTGGCGCAGGACTGGAAAATGAGAACTGCGTCGGGCTGAAACTAGCAAAAACACTTTCGCCGCGCCTTGCGCCGCATTACGCCGCGTGTATGATAGGGCCCTCCATATTAAGAAATGTGCATTGTGCACAAGTAGTATGGCGAATAAAGTTTAATTATAATTTTTATATCAGTAATGGCTAGTTTTACTAAACAGGGCAAATTAGGGCGAGAGCGCAATTCCTAAACAGCGCCGATGGACGTGGAAATTTCTGCGGGTGATTTACTAACAATGCGCAAATTAAACAACACAGATGCAATACAACAATACAATTACAACTATACAACGCAATACAATATATTGCGTACAACGCAATATACCAAGCGTAACACAAATTAGCGTAGTCGGGAATAAACAATAAAGAAATAAATAAACCACAGTACGTTGAAAAAGGCCAAAAAATTAAGGGTTGCAACAGTTTTGATAGAGCTGGTATTGCATGACTCCTAGATGAGGGTCCAAGTCGTCTTTTATTTCCTGAAGCAAATTAAAAATAACATAGCTTGGTAAACGATATGTTCGGATAATGTGTTCTTTCCAAATAAATGAATACGTGTGGAAAAATCCTCTCCCTTCTACCACGCACTCTGTTCTCTGCGGTGCCTTCTCCTAGCAACAAATTGCATCCATTTCAAGGTGCAAAATAGTTTACGACATGCTTTTCTGGGGCGTTAAATAATGGCGCAAATGCCAGTAATTTGACGAGCGTGAACATTAGTAAAATGCGTTGCGTGATTCATTTGAATACTCTCCTCCCATAAATTTTGTGTCTGAAAGGGAAACTCCTAGAAATGCATATTCAATAAGGTCAGGCGCAAAAATGACTGTCCACGCCTTTTCTGCGCTAATTCGTCACTGCGCGTCTTTAGTAAAACCTGACAGTACTATTTGAATGCCAAAAGGCGGTTTGCGCTGGCGTAAGCTGTTAGTAAAACTGGCCCTAAGTCTCAAGTTATCTGTCAGTAAATATGTTAATAGATTTGAACTATACTTAGTATGAAATACATTTAATTTAAATATATTACTTTTTTACTAGGGTCAGCATGTGCAAATACATGTTTGAATGACTCAGTTGAATTAATTAATTAATATCTGTAATCATGATATGCAAATACATTTTTTTAGTTTGTTCACTAAATATTTTTTGCGCAACAAAGGTATCTGCAAGATTAAAGGAATGAAATTTAAGACATTTTAAGACTTTTTAATGCAAATTAATATAAAAAAGAAATGTGAATTGTAAATATTTTGAGCCTTGTAAAAGGTTTTAGGACCCCCTGAATGGAGGTAGAGTAGAAAAACATGTTCAGAATGATCAGATGAGCAGATGTAGAGCAGTGTTTTCATCTGCTGCTGCTGTGGATCCTATCATAGACACACAACGTTTATGTTTCATCTCATGAGTCACATTTACTATATCTGCTTCAGAGCTAATATCACTAAACAATCTCCTGTATCAATACAGCAACAGTGCTGCCAACTTCAGCTCCAGTCTCTTCAATGTACTTTATAACTACTGTATCTATTTTTATACAATTATTCAAATATGTCTGTGTGTGTGCATTTATTTGAGCAAAAATACAGTAAAAACTGTAATACTAGGAAATAGTATACAGAACAGTTTTTATGTGAATATACAGGTGCATCTCAATAAATTAGAATGTCGTGGAAAAGTTCATTTATTTTATTTATTACTGTGATGCAAAGTTGAATTTTTTAGCAGAAATCATTCTAATATGCTGATCAGTGTTATATTAGTATCATTGATTAGTATCATGCACTTTTTTCATGGGCAGAATCAATAAGTTTTGACTTTATGAAATAGTGTATGCTGATGTATGGCTTAGATCTGTCATATTTTCAAATGTTTAAGAGAGACAAGAAGAAAAATGGTTAGTTTACAGTATCACCATAGGAATATCAGTGCAGCACCTAAAGAGTCTGTGGGTATAGTATGCTTGGGATACAGATAAAGGCTGCTGTAACGCATATAATTTAGCTTTTTTTTTTAATCTTGTACTTTTGCCACTACAGTTCCTGGTAAAGTAATTTAATATAGTAGTAGTGTTTAGTAGTAGTTTGAGAAGTTTTTTAGAAGGAACATTGCAGCAATATATGTGACCCTGGACCACAAAACCAGTCATAAGGGTCAATATTTTGAAATTGTGATTTATACATCATCACATCATCTGAAAGCTGAATAAATAAGCTTTCCATTGATGTATGGTTTGTTAGGATATAGGACAATATTTGGCCGAGACACAACTATTTGAAAATCTGGAATCTGAGGGTGCAAAAAAATCTATATATTGAGAAAATTGCCTTTAAAGCCAGGGTCACACATATATGTATAATGGTATTATATAGTTTCAGTTTTCAGATTTAGATATTTTAATACTTCAGTGTAAACTAAATGAAAATGAGAAATGTCTTGGCAACTAACTGAAATATTTTTTTTGTATTTTATTTTTATTTTTATTTTATTTTTATTTATTTATTTTTTGTTATTTATTTTGTTATTTTAGTTTTTATATTATTTATTGTTTTATATTTTTGTGGAAACTGTGATTCATTTTTGGGGATGCACCGAAAATTCTGAATGAAAATTCTGGGCTGAAAACAAGACCAAAAATTCTGGATGCACTTGGCCGAAAACGCTTTTCAATAATTATTTGTTATTTTATTCAATAATATTAAATCTTTTTTTAAGACTTTTTAATATAGTAACTTAATAATTTTAATGATACTGAATTAAAAAAAAAAAACAAGCCAATAAAATAGCCACACTTTTTAGTAAAACAATAAAATTGGACAGAAAATACATTAATATCCAATATCAATATTATTTTTATTAGTGCTGTCAAACGATCAATCGCAATTAAATGCTTCCAAAATAAACGTTTTTGTTTACATAATATGTGTGTGTGCATTTTTATTCAGTTCTTATTTATTCAGTTCAACAGAATCAGATTTAACAGATTCTTTTGTAATTATCTAAATAATGTATAGTCCTACAAAGTTATTATTATCAGAGCATGTGAGCAGAACATAGCGTCACAAGAGAGTAGCGTCATTTTACCAGCATTGCCATGTAACAGCACAGTAGCGCTATTGCAAACAGGAACAAGTATATTACATAGATATTTCATGTCGTTGCGTTATGTGAGTGGACTTTGCTTTTCCGGGGAGCATGAGATGTACATGAGCAGAACACAGATTCATAGTGCGGAATATTGAGCGGAGCATCACACCGCGCAGTACACACTGTGCGCTGAACACTGCTGGGCGGTGTGGCGCGGCATATATTTTCGGCTCATACTTTCGACCGTTTTTCTCTTCCAGCCAAAAACCGAATGGCAAATTATGTGAAATGATGTGTCAAGAATTGTCTTATACAGCACATTTTTGAAGTTGTAGTAAATTATTTGGGTATTTCAGGCATGTAGATGATTTGCATATGACAAGGTCGTGGGTTTGTTTCCCGGGAAACACACATTCTGATTAAAATGTAAACCTTTAATGCACTGCAAGTCACTTTGAATAAAAGCATGTGCCAAATGAATAAATGTAAAGCTGTAGAAAAAGAGAAATTGGTCTGAAGGAAAAAACATCCCAGAAAAACCTCTTGAAGAGAAAAAATCCTTCACAGATGCTTGTGCTAAAGTCGCAATAGAGGGTCAGTTTCTGAAATGCTTTGTTTGATATTAATATAACATCCGCTCTGCTAAGCACTTCTGCTAACGATTATGATGAACCGCCATGAATAACCAATCAAGCTCTATTGTTTTTACAGAAACACCAATAGAGACCAGCAGACAGATGCATGCATGACCACACCATATGGAGACTGAGAGAATGAGTGTGTGTGTACCATCTGCACTAGTTTGGTCCTGTGTGAATGACTCCTTTAAGAAAAGCTACAAAGCATGATTTCTGTAACTAATCCTGCCGTTCTCACACTCTTCTGATCAGCTCACCTCACTGATCTCGGTAAATAGCATCGCTCTGAAACCAACTGAGCTGATTCACTCTCTACTCACTATAGAACACCAGCTTAAGCACCCTAATACATGACTGACTGCCTTAGTCGTACCACTCACACAACCATGAAAAGGAAGAATCTCACAGTAGCAATAGAAATTCAGAATTTGCTCTGAAAGAGCTGACTGCATTTTCAACTAAAACCATCAACAAACATTTGTATTACTTTAAATTGAGCAAACATGAAAGTAAAATATGAAGTATTTAGTTTTTATAATATATATTATTTTATTTCAGCTAACATTTGTCATTTTTTGTTTAGTTTAAGTACGACTAAAAATATATAAATTACTTGGCTCAAATAAATAAACACTTGGCTTTTGTAATATTTAAAAACATCTTTACTGTCACTTAATGCATCCTTGCTGAATAAAAATATTATTTTTTAAATATATAAATGACTAAAAATAAGTAAACTAAAAATAAAAAATAAAAATTGATTCTAAACTAAATACAAGCTGTAAAAATATATACATTCGAATTTCAAAATATATATATGTATATACATATACACACACACACATATATATATATATATATATACACACACACATATATATATATAAAAAAATTAAAATGACAAAACACACAAAAAATACTAAATGTTTAACAAAAATTAAAGTGAAACAGAAAATATAAAAATGAAATCTAATTTAAAATATTAACAAAAATTATAATAGTATATCACTACAATAACACTGTCATTGTCTTTTTGTACTGTAAAATTAGCTGGACCAGCCAGAAAAAAATAGATAAATAAAATAAAATAAAAATAATAAAATAAAATAATAAAAAATAAAGAAATACATTAAATTTTTTAAATGTTCTATGCAGCTTTTTCAGTTTTATTTAAAAATTATCATTATTATTTCTTTTCTATGCAAAGATGTCAACAATTCTGTGTTTTTCTGTCAATATGGGGTGCTGTGTGTACATTAATGAGGAAAAAAAATTAACTTAAATGATTTTAGCAAATGGCTGCAATATAACAAAGAGTGAAAAATTTAAGGGGGTCTGAATACTTTCCGTACCCACTGTATATATATATATATATATGATATATTTTTTAAAAGTAATTAAATATGATAGATGTGTGTGTGTACTGGTATATATGGTTTATGAGGACACAAATGTGTATAATGACATGGGTACTACAACGTAAACATGGTTTATGAGGACACGTCCTGTGTCCCCGTAAAGCAAAAGGGTTAAAAAACATACTAAACGGTGTTTTATGAAATTCTAAAATTGCCAGCAGTTTCCTGTGAGGGGTAGGTTTAGGTGTAGGGTTGGTGTAGGGCAATAGCACATACAGTTTGTACAGTATAAAAACCATTACGCTTATGGAGAGTCCCCGTAAACCACAAATGCGTGTGTGTGTGTGTGTGTTACTGTATCCGTCCCAAACTTAAGAATGCCATAGTTTCCACATTGATCTCCTAAATCACAGTTTATCGATTCACTTCTGCTGAATTTTCATTAGACAAGAGAGACAAACAATTTAGAGCCTCATCTTTCTCTCTCTCTCTTATAAACAACCTCCCACAGTGCACTTCTGCAAACACACTCACGCTGGGACACACACAGACTAAACTCTCTCTGACCGTGTAAGCAGTGTGGCTGAGTCTGACTAATTTAATTAGCCTCAGCCTGTAATTATTCACTTTAAAGAGAAATGAGGGTTATGATCTTGTCCATTACAGACATGACAAGAGATTTAAGGAGCTCAGAGAATAACGTGTGTGTGTTTTTCTGTGCGTGTGTGTGTGTGTGTGTGTGTGCGCGAGTGCAACATTGTCTTTGCCGTAATCTGTTATTGTAGCACGGCATGCGTTCTCAGTGAATTTAATTGCGTGTGCAGGCCTCATTACAGCCTCGTTATGGGGAAATTCTCTCTGAATGCTTCATTTGCATTTGTATGGTTTTGGTGTTAGTGTTGAGTCAGCCTTTCAGAGCCAAACTGCAGTGGCAGCAAACATGGTGCACAGGGACAGCAACACAACAATCTGCCCTTTAAACTGCCTGCAATTTATGCACAGGGACAATACAGCTTTATCTGGAGCTGGGGACCGGCTCCGTTTAACTGGCACAAAAAGAAGAGAAAAGAAAGAGGGCAAATACAAGTAGGTTTCTGGCAAACTTCACTGAAAGATGCGGGTTGAGTATTTGATAAACGCTAAACAGATTTTTGAATGCAATACGTATGTTTGTAAGGATGATTTCAGCACAAACTGTATGTTTTGATCTTCACCCTATAAAATAGTCATGATTGTTTACTTGGAGTCTGGTTTATTTATTTATGCGTACATTTTTACTTAAATATTGTTTTCATTTAAAAAAAATATATATATGAATTGATTGTGTTCTTTTTTTAAGTTATATGATGCTTTTCAGTTTTATTTTATAATAGTATTTATTTATTTATTTATTTGCTTGTTTAACTTGTTTAATTAAATATTAACCTAAATGCTCTATGCTGCATGTTACTTTACTTAAATGTTGTATACATTATTTTTTAAATTAAATGTATTCATTATTAACCTTCTTTTTTAAAGTTATATATGCTGCTTTTAAGTTTTACTTTATAATACATATTTGTTTATTTATTTATTTGCTTGCTTGTTTAACTTATTTAAATATTAATCTAAATGTTCTATGCTGCTTGTTTAGTATTATTTTTAATAGATTATTTTTAAATATTAACTTTTAAAATGTTGTTTTAAAATGTACTTTTCTGTCTATTTTATCGGAACATTATTATTATTATTATTATTATTATAACTTTTTAAATATTAAATTAAAATATTATATGCTGCTTTTCCTGTTTTATTTGTAATTATTTATTTTATTTTATTTTTGTATATATACATAGTAGCACTGAGGCACTTTAGTTTTCACATTCAACCAAATGTGAAATACCATAAAGTGCATAAACAAGCAGAAAGACAAAGAGAAAATAGGTAACACGCCAGAAGGAGGATGACATTATGATTTTATTATGCCGTTAAAAATGTATTTGCAATGTTTATTTCTTCATCAGAAACAGAGAGATGAGGCGGCAGAACTCGTGAAACCCGAGCGTCAGCCAGCAGTGATCCGTTCCTCTCATCATTAGTGCCGTACCGTCTGCTCTCGTATGGCCCGCGTCTTGGCCTAGATTCGCTATGCAGAGCAAATCCCACGTGGGACCGTCACACGAGCACAAAGACGTTATCTACATAAGACATGGCAGGAAAAATATGAACCACAGGAAATCTTTGTAAGGTTCATTGCGTTTGCCGCAAGCCTCAACGTAAATGAAAGTCACAGAAAGAGTTTGAAGTTCTGTCATGTGAGGATTGGACACAGAAATACTGTATTCTCGATATCAAAGTGCTTCATCTCAGTCAGCATTCAGATCTGACCTGTGTGAGGATGGCTCCTATCGCGAGCTTTGCTGGGAATCAAGTCAAAGGCTGCAGTCCGGAGCCGGTAACTTCCAAATGCAAGTTAAAGGGGTGGTTGATTGCGATTTCACTTTTTTAATGTTAGTTAGTGTGTAATCTTGCTGTTTGATCATAAACAATATCTGCAAAGTTACAAAGCTGAAAGTTCAATGCAAATGGAGATATCGTCTTTTAAAATTCTGGCAGTTAATGCCTACAAAAACGACTGGTAAGGGACTACAATGACTTACTTCCCAGGTCCGTTACGTCAAGAACCCAGAATTTTACATAAACCCCGCCTCCGGGAACACGCAGCAAAGGTGGCTTTGGTGAACAAATAAAACTACACAACACTTGGCTTTTGTAATATTTAAAAACATCTTTACTGTCACTTTTAATGCATCCTTGCTGAATAAAAAAATAAAAATAAATGTCCCACAAAAATATGAAGCAGCACAATTGTGTTAAACATTGATAATAATAAGAAATGTTTCTTGAGCAGCAAATCAGCATATTAGAATGATTTCAGGTGGATCATGTGACACTGAAGACTGGAGTAATGATACTGAAAATTCAGCTTGGTATCACAGGAATAAATTATCTTTCAAAATATATTCACATAGAAAACAGTTAATTGAAGTTGTAATAATATTTCATAATTTTACTGTTTTTATAATCAAACAAATACAGCCTTGGTGAGCAGTAGAGACTTATGCCCAGGTCATTTTCTGAGTTCATTTAGCATTGGCAGATGTAGCAGAAAGTTAACTTTGAAAACGATTGTGTGTCAAAGAGAGAGAAAAAGATCTGATTGGTCATGGGGTCTTTAACCTCTTGACCAATCAGCTGGCACTAATTAGCCCTGCTGCCTTCATCCCTCTCACATTCTCGATTTCTTCGTTATGGTAAATAGAAAGTCAGGTAATTGGCCAAATGCATGTTGGAGTTTGTTGCCGGCTGATGATCAATAATAGAAATTCTGATTGGCCTTTCTCTCAATCTGGCCACTCCTGATTGGTCTCTGAGGGCCAATCATTGATTGTGATGCTCGACACACATCGGCATGTGCCGCTGAATGCAGAAATGTTCTTGAATTAATGGATTTTTCAACTGTATTTCTCTTGCTGTAATTAATTGGGTAGCGATAATTAACTGCTTTGTGAGATGGTGCTTCAGCTTTCTTTAGAGGTCAGATGCTTTTGAAGGAGAAAATCTGGCTTTTTTTTTCTCAAAGAGCGTGATGCATTCATAGAAAGAGAAAAGATCTGAGATGCTAGAAGAGTTTGCATTCATGATATGCTCCTTATGCTTTGAATATTATAATACATATTTGAATTTAAGGAAGTAGAATTAAAATGTTTCAAATCCAGATCAATTAATGTAACTTCTGTTCTGTAGTTTTTACATATGGAGTATTTCCAGAAACATTAGCTGATATTAATAATCGATGTTTGTAATGCCAACTGATTTGTATGTAACTTATATTTAATTAATTGTATTAAATACATGAAAATGTCCAGGTTATGGACTTTAGTGCAAGAATACTTCACAGATGCTGATGTTTAGTATAGCTCAAAATGTTATATTTTCAATAGATTTTATTTTTGTAATAAAATAAAATAAAAATAAAGTTGTGGTAAAATTTAAATCAAATTAAAACAAAACAACGTAGTGGATATTTTGTAGCACTGTATAGCCCAAATTAAAATCCGTTTTGTTAGAATAAATAGGAATATATTCTATTTAGTGACTTGAAATAAAATAAACATACACACACAGTCTGATTCTGAATCCAAAACTACTGATAAACATAAATAACTGTGCTCAGACAGGTGGCCTGTTTAACGTGGCTGTTGTTCTGCTCAGACTGGTCAGACTGCAGATGCTGTTTAGATGGTGAATTTGATAAACGGTCTGTGGTTTGATTGAATGGATAAATTCAGCGGGTCTCAGCTGCAGTCCTGCGTTTTCTTTAGTCTGTCTGTCTGAAGATGAGAGCTGCATCCTGACAGCTTTTCATGAAAACATCCATCATATCTGTTGACGTGAAGTCTGGCTTTTGCTTTAGTGATCGCTGTAATGAGGAATTCATATTCAAACACTGTGTTTTTGACTGAAACAACTATTATGTAGTTTCTTTGTGTGTGTGTGTGTGTGTTTGAGAGAGAGAGACATCTGTTAACACCTATTATGTGATCTACGTTAAAGCTTAAATTGATCAAAAGATGCTTAAGATTCAGTTATAGCTGAGTCTAGTGAGTGAAAAGACAAAATTCCTGATGAATCTGACACCATGGTACGAAGGGAAGTGTGTGTGTGTGTGTGTGTGTGTGAGCTGGTTGGTCAGTTTGGTGTGGAATTGATTGTCTTGTTTCAGTGTATCAATTTGCAAGAGAGGCACTTGAAAACAAACAGTGTGCAAAGCAAACGCTGGAAACAAACCACAAAATCAATCAGGACAGCGAATCTGAGAGACACTGACAGAATGAAATGAAGAGGAGCAGAAGTGTGTGTGTCCGACACACAGATAAAAGCCCACTGTTTTAGGTATCGCTGTCAAACTCGAGTTAAAATAGTAAAATAATAGTAACTCATTAACTTTGCGATTACACACATGGCTTTATTTGAATATTACAGTGTGACATACCATGACACTGAATTGTTAGAAATATGTATGTGACGATGTAAAAGAGCTGTTTTTGAACTTATTCATTGAAATGAACTAGAACATCAAAAACGACTAAGAGACAAATTCATTATTAGCTCTATTGAACTAAAACAGGATATCGATTCCCTTTGATAGAATCGATTCCCAACTACTCAAAATCAACTTTTGTTGGAATCAGTTCCCATTCCTACTGATCATTTGATGAGGAACGTTTGAGACATCGTATTATGATCTTTGACTTGATTGCAGACTTTGGTTATTTAATAAATCTAAACACAGTTTGAGATTGCTCAGATTACTGAGGTCTAGAGAAACATCTGAGACGTATGTAAAACCCTCTGTTTAATCTCTCTGCTTTCCAGTAGAGACAATTGAGATTTTAAAGAGATCTCATTTGTGATATGTCTGTCCTCAGGCTGTACGCAAACAGTGTTTCACATTTTAGCTGTCTCACTGTTAAAAAGACACAGATGCACACACACACACACACACACACACACATTGCCTCAGGGGAAGATCAGAGAGCAAACATGCAGGAAATTGGTTTGAGGTTTTATTTTGGTGGTGTTTCTGATAGTGGCCAGTTATTTGTTCTCTGTTTGACCCTGTGTTCACAGGGATGGACAGAATGAATGAAGGGAATGGATAAAAATGAAAGAAATGTACAAAGGATGAAAAAAAAAACATTGTATAGAGAAACAATGAATAGAGAAACAACGCGCACACACACTTGCACACACTGGGCTGTGAATTGATTTGGCGTTTTATTCCCTGGTGACATAGACAGAGAGAAAGACTGAGAGCGTGGCAGGCTCCACAAAAACTTTCTGTGTCATAAATAAAACTGAAAAAGAGATTCAGGCTGAATTCACTAAGCAGTTGCCCAAGGTATTTCAAGAACGTGTTTTTTTTTCACAAACCTGCACTGGTGTAGTATTTCGATTCAGTCATTATCATTCTGTTCCGAATTTACACACCTCCTGCAAATCAAGTTTATTATTAAATGCAAGGTAAAAACAGATGTTCGTGTTGATTTTCTTTCATTGCTCACGAGACTTGGAGTTCTCCATTAGGCTTTGTTTACATATCAACCTCTCATATGTCTCAGATACTTCTAGTAACATTCCTAGACATAAATGAGTCAGAAGATACTGTACAGCTATAAACTGAATGTGCAGAGCAGCTCGTTTAGGCCAGTTCGTTTCTGCAGGAAATTATTCCTATTCTTAATTCTGGAATCGACTCGTTACTGTTGGTTGATTCTTTCGATTAGAGGCACATGTTCACCTCACCTTAGTGTGACTATAGACCTTTTTCCTGCGTAAATGATGAGCGCCGCCATTACGAATTCTAACTTCTGATTGGATGCTCTTCTGTTCCCGTCTCTATAGGAACCCATTCAAATAGTGCCCATCTGTTTTTAATGTAGCTAACCGTCGGCAGCTTCGTGTCATCTACACACTCATTAAACTTAAACAAATGACGGTTATTGCGACATTGTAAAGTGATGGCGCTATAGAGCCATCTGCTTTTTAAAAACATTTTAATAGGTTCAACATTAGATTATCAACTCAGAATATACGCTAATTTGACTAGAAACACTGGAAACCGGAAATGCAAAGCATCCTTCCGGTTAAGAGTCAGGCATGACTTCCGCATTCAGGAAAAACATATATATATATGAACAGAAATGTATATTCACTTTTGGCATTTCAAAGTAAAAAATAGATTTTTTTTTTTTTTGTGAATTGCACTTCCGTTATCCTATATTATTAACAAAGCACACAATGCTGTGAAATACAGTCGACTGACTGTAACTGTCATTGCAGAAACATGAAGGATATTTATCCCTGAGTCTATGCGTATGTGACAGTGATGATATTTGTTTCTTACAGAGAGCGGGTCGAGCCCACGATCAGAACTGAAACCTAAATCACACTCACAGACCAAGAGAAGAACTACTGACGGTGAGTGAACATCCATCCATCTATCTATCTATCTATCTATCTATCTATCTGTCTGTCTGTCTGTCTCTTAAACATTTAGTGTCAGTATGAATTTATAGAATAAAATACTGTAAAAACAGCAAAAATGTGAAAACCTATTACAATTTAAAATAACTGCTTTCTATTTGAATATATTTTAAAATATGATTTATTCCTGTGATTAAAGCTGAATTTTCGGCATCATTACTCCAGTCTTCAGTGCCACATGATCCTTCAGAAATCATGTAATATGCAAATTTTCTGCTTAAGAACATTTATTATTATCAGTGTTGAAAACAGTTGTGCTGCTTCATATTTTTGTGGAAACCGTGATTCATTTTATTTTTCAGGATTGATTCTATTCTCTGATGAATAGAAAGTTCAAAAGAACAGCATTTGTTTGAAATAGAAATATTTTATAACATTAGAAATGAACATTCTGTCACTTAGGATCAATTTAATGTGTCCTTGATGAATAAAAGTTCTAACTTCTTTCAAAAAAAAAAAAAAGAATGGAATGGTTGCAACTGACCAATAATTAAAAATCTGTGCAATAAATATTATTAGTTATCATAAATATTATAGCACATATATAGAAAATAAACAGACCGTAAAAAGCCAGATTCCAAATTCATAAGAAGATGATAGCTTGACCTTTGACCCTGTGACCCCTGTGCCCTCACAGTCTCTCTCCTGTGTTTCATATGGCTGCATAATTCTTCAACTCTTGTGGTTTCTGTCCTGGTTGCCATAGCAACAGAGAGTCTGACAGTAATTGGGCCACTCTGCTAGAGAGGTGAGGGAGGTGAGCTTTAACCCCCAGGGGTCAGAGTTCACAGTCCCACCTGAAGTGGCTCTGCGTCTCTGTGATTAGACACTTGACCTGCATTCCTCAGAGAGAGAGAGAATAAGTGGGATTTGAATTAAAACGAGCCTGTCCGAGTCGTCTGACCCCCTCGTGTCCAGCGGGCAGCCGTAGCGTCTGACAGCCTGCGTGGCTGAATCTGCACTGGCACGCTGAGCCGAGGAGCCGGAGTGGCCTCTGGTGCTTCATCTAATTAAGCCGCGGGGAGGCAAACGGCTGGAGTCAGTGAGCGAACGGACCTTGAGTTTTCTGCCCATCCTGACGGCTCTAACAGCATCTCATTCATTACTGAAGAGGCTTCACATTGAGAGTGTGCGGTGACTGAATGATGCCTGACATAGGAAATAATAGCCAGAAAAATCTAATTTTTCCAAAAGGAAGAGTTTAATTTTAGATGTTTGAATGTGTTTTTTGTCGAGTATCATATTTGATCCATCAGGCTTTTGTGGCTTATATAGTCTGATATAATGTGAATATGGAGGAAAAACAGCTCAATTTTTTATTTTAGAGGCCCAAACTGAGCACAAATATGCAATTTACGGCAGGTGCTGGTATTTATATGGACAAAAAGTATGAAATTCTGATTGTAATGTAAATCAATGAGATCTTTATAACAGTATAGCATGATACTTACTAGGGCTGGGTTTTGACACACATTTCATGATTCGATTCTGCTTCACAATCTTGCGATTCGATTCGATTTAAGTTATTTTGTACATATATCAGGTACAGTACATGCCAAATTTTCTCAAGGAAAAAAAAATCTCTAAACTAATGCTGTAAAATATACATGAGAGTCAGTTGGTACTACATTATTAAAGTTAAAATTAACTGATTTGTAGACAAACAGTTAAATTACACTCAATGAACTTTTTATAATATTGAAGTTACGGTAACACTTTACAATAAGGTGCCATTTGTTAACATTAGTCAATGTATTAACTAACATGATCGAGCAATCAACAATACATATATTAACCTATACAGTAATCTTTGTTAATGTTAGTTAATAAAAATACAGTCGTTCATTGTTCATGTTAGTTCACAGTGCATTAACTAATGATCACAAACACAACTTGTGATGTGTCTCCATTTGACAGGCAGTTGGTGACGTCAGCTGAAAAGGAAAGCCATTATTATATTGATGAAATATTGAAACATTTCCTCTGGAATAACGTGCACCATAGAAGGATTTCACGTCGACTTTAACAGTAAAGACTCGCTCTGCTAGTTCACATACACACAATTCTGTCTCGTCTGCAGTTTTCACACTTTGATTCCTTGATTCAAACCAGTTTGCCGTAGCAAAGACTAAGTGCTTTACTTTTGATGTTTATTGTCACAATGGTTTTAGCACTGAAAACTAACAAGCTCAGATGGCAAGAGAAAGCAATGAAAAATGCATTATTGTCTCGTAGATGAATTGCATGTCATGCAAACCGAATCCAACAGCTTTCACAACAACCGAACAGACTCTGGTCTAGTGTGAAGGGTCTGACCTGAGGAAGAGGAAGCTCGGTGAGTGAGTGTTTGTTTTTAGTGCAAAAAGGAGACAAATCGTAATGCCGTGGGCCAAAGCGGTTTCATCTGCGCTCCTCTGCAAATAAACGGCACCAGCTGAGCCATCATGAACGTGAGCTGTTTTTCCAGCATTTTAGGGAGTACTTCGTCATGTCTGAGCCAAAATGACCGCCGGGCGGCGATGAAAGCCAGCTGGGATGTACAGCTGCGATTGGGCCAATATGGCTGCAGGACAGGTATCAAAGTCTTCGGGGACGGACGGTGCATTTTCAGCCAGGATGGCTTGCAGCTGCAGATATGTCCTTTGTCAGTGAAACGCTGGAAAGGAAACTGGGCAGTGGATGGCGACTCGCCTCCGTCACCACCCCAATTAGAGCTGACGTGCCGAGAGGAGAGAACAACGGATGAAAGAGACGAGTGTTTTTTACCGCAGT
This sequence comes from Sinocyclocheilus rhinocerous, assembly GCF_001515625.1. Classification (NCBI taxonomy): domain Eukaryota; kingdom Metazoa; phylum Chordata; class Actinopteri; order Cypriniformes; family Cyprinidae; genus Sinocyclocheilus; species Sinocyclocheilus rhinocerous. The sequence goes on from NW_015641057.1 coordinate 1,705,229, forward strand.
AATTCCCACCGCAATTCATCACAAAGACAAGATCCCCTTTCCTCCTCTTGTGAAGAAGGAGAGAGTGAAAACAGACGCTCTGAGCGGAGCTGCAGTGGCCCTAATATGTCGTTTTTGCTAAGACCGTCGCTGTGTGAAACTGCCCTCTGACAGCAGAGAGACTCGCCCTCACAGCCACAACAACAAAAGAGCAGTAATGACACATCAAACAAATCCAAACAACTTGCGTTTATTTGCCATCTAAGGTAACAATTTTACATAATTAGTTGTGTTTTTTGTTAGGAGCAATAATGTAACATTCCCCCAAAACACTGAAAACACTACACAATTAATATACATCTCATAATTAATATTCATTAGTCAGTTTTATTCACATTGATGCTATGCCTTTATATTTATTTATTTATTTAGTCATTTAGCAGACGCTTTTATCCAAAGCGACTTACAAATGAGGACAATAAAAGCAGTCAAAACTAACAAGAGAGCAACAAGGCAAGTCTCGGTTAGCCTAACGCAGTACACGTAGCAAGGTGTATATATATATATATATATCGAGACCAAACGCAATTACTTTATATAATAGATACCATGTGTATATAAATATACATACATATTTATTAATTATTATGTATCTATTATTAATTAGCTTATGAATTTACCATAAAATCAGATTTTTTTAGTTACTATTTCTGTAAGTTACATAAATACGACTATAGAGGTATGACTGTGACTGTGAAATGACTGTAGTTGTGATTCATTCAACTGATTTGTTCAAAAACATTGATTCATTCAGGAACAAAAAAAAAAGTGAGTGGGTCATTCGAAGCATTCATTCAACCGATTCTTTCAAAAGCATCCATCAAATACACTAATCAAAACAAATACACTACCAGTCATAGGTTTTTGAACAGATTTGTAATGTTTTTTTAAAGAATTCTCTTCTGCTCACAAGTAGTGTAGTGTAAGTCACTGAATTGTTCACTCAACTGATTTGTGTAAATCATTTCCTGAACCGATTCTTTCAAAAACACTAATTCATTCAAGAACAAAACAAGTCACTGAATCATTCATGCGACCGAATCGTTCAAACACAACTAGAACTGATGAACCGATTTGCTCAAAAACAGTAAATCATTGAGAACGCCATTCTGTTCTTCAGTTAGTGCTGTTGTGGATTTGTTTGTAACTACTACGACTGGTGGAGTGAATATACACAAAGTAACTGGCAATATTGTGTCAAAAATATAAGTTACTCAGTTTAACTTCATCTTTATTGAATTGTTCAGCAGTATCTCACTCGCAATGGTGCTTGTTGACCTACATATCAACACGACTGTCTCATATGTGTGCTCTCTTGTTTTCAAATGATTCAATGGTTCAAATGATCATGCCGTTGTGTTTGTGGTTTGAGAGAGTGAGGGATGACGGGAGTGTGACAGGGCAGATAATCAGGAAGAGCTAATCCACCTCTCTCGGGCAGTTGAGGGCGTTCTGGATTCTTCTGTGGTGTTTGGAGTCTCTTTGAGCGCTGTCAGCAACACACACACACACACACACTGTCCTCCACTAACCTCCTCTCCTCTCTGCCTCTTTTCTCCTCTGCATCGCTCTCTTGCTCATCCTGTCTGAGTTTCTAAACGCCCTCAGTGCACTGTGACTGTGCTTCACACACACACACTACATGGGGATGTACTAAAAACAAACTGTTTTGTTTGTTTTATATGAAACTAATGGTAACATATACCTGATAATTGCATATAATGATATAACTGCAATAACTGCATATAATGATAACCGTTCAAGAGTCGTTGAGAAATAAGGTAAATTTAAATGCATATTATAAGAAAATGAAAGTGTTTTTTTTGGACCTTGCATGCATGTAAACCTGTTGTTGGGGATTCCCAAAACCAAATTATTAACATTTCAAAATGCATAATAGGGGCACTTTAAAATGCAGTGTCATGCATGAGAGCCTGCAAAAGACTCAAGACGAGCTATGGAATCCCGTTTCCACTATGGAATAACATTTTTAAAATGGTAATTCCGGCTTTTTATTTCAAAATTCTGACTTTTTTTTCACAATTTCGAGTTTATATCTCACAATTCTGAATTTTCTTCTCAGAATTGCCCGTTTATATTTCGCAATTCCTGAATTTATTTCTCACGATTCTGTGTACAAACATGTAGCTACAAATTACTTTTATGTAATTACTACATTATTCACTTTATGTATGTATGTATTATGTACACAGTACCAACACTGTTTATTATAATGTAGGATGCTCCTTTTGGTTCATTTTCCTGACCGAAAACCACAGCTTGTTATCCAAACATTAACCATTAACTGATAAGATTAGAATATTCAATTAGTAATAAATAAAAATAGAATGGACCCATTAAAAATACAAACAGATATATTCTTTTTCCACTGGTTTATTTTAACATGTACAAATGTTAAATATTCATACAGAACAACAGAGCAATAACAGAACCCTGATTCACATCGTCAAATAATCACGCACATGCAGCACGTCTGAGAACAGAAAAAAAAAACAGAATAAAATAAATAGGACTACACTACATTTTTTTCACTTCATTAATTAACATAATTAACAAAATAAGATGACAAAATGAAAACACACACTGAATCCTTCTATGCGCTTTGAAGAACTGGAATATTCTTTTTTTTTTCTTTCTTTCTTTCTTTCTTTCTTTCTTTCTAGGGTATAATCCAGGGTTCCCGTGAGAGAAAAAAGTTTGGCCCGCGCTAATTTCAAATAATGTGGCATGAAAATTCAAACGCAGCATCAGAAATCTACATTAACTTACATCGTGTCTACACCGGACGCGAGCGGCGCGACGCAATAAAATACAAGAACTCGTTATAATCAGTGATGCTGTCTTGAATGCGGTGCAACACGACAAATCCCCGAGAGTAAACGGCTGACTCGTTCTATTTATAACGTACTGACACAACGTTCAAATGATTTGCAATGCTTTGTCGCGAGTCCAGTGTAGATACGATGTGAAAGCAAAAACATGGCGAGTGTGTAGAAATGAAAAGTGGACATGGAAAATAGATGATTCAAATGTGAATGGACTGAACAGTTTTGAGTGAGTGAGTGA
>NW_015641057.1:1708398-1708756 GCF_001515625.1 Sinocyclocheilus rhinocerous
TCATTACACCAAATACACAAAATAATGTTCTTTTTAGCAGCATCATATGACCCATTTAATTTATTTTCAAGATCTGAGGTAAAATATCTGTTGTTGCTTTCACTATGGCTATAAAGATAAAGCAAAATAATATTCAAACTCACGTTAGACACTTTTAACATTGGAGAAAGCACATAATCATTACCTGAGATTATCGCTGTCATATTTTGTATGTTGTTCCTGCCGCGACGTCGCAGAAAATAAAAACCATTCCTAAACTAAAATCCCATGTCGCTTATTGTCACGTGTCGTTGTCGCGGGTGGTTAGGACAAAAACTACATGGAAAATATACTTTTTATCGCGTCGTGTCTGGTTGGG
>NW_015641057.1:1708787-1712445 GCF_001515625.1 Sinocyclocheilus rhinocerous
ACACACACACACATACATATATATATATATATATATATATATATATATATATATGTAATCTGTTCAGAATTGGAATAAATTCGCTCACATATTCACTCTCTCATAACCATTTATCCAATATTGTCACTTGCCACTGTTGCGTTTATTACTTCAGTTAACTAAGTGAAAGTGGAGCAGCTAAAAGTAAACAAAAATTCCCTTAACATGATGTACATATTGTTTAGGTCTCGGCATTTCACAGTTATTTTAATACATTGCATAATATTACCATAAACTGTGCAGACCCCACCAAAATTACGAATATAACAGAGCGTAATAGCAGAATTGGCAATTTAGTAAGTACATAAACAGCAAGAGTGAGATTTACCAGCCAAACATTGAGACAAATATTATATTAGTCTGCTGAATATGAGAAATACTCAGCCATTTGACTGCATAAACATAGAAATGGGATTCAGTGCTATTAACAGCAGAGCCAATAATTCACAGCACAAAGCACATAAACTGTTTATCCTCATTGTGAACCCGTTTTTAATGTCGCCTTTTTCTCTGTAATTTTGTTGATAGTTTTTGAGAACGAGGGCATCACAACCTGTCCATTCTGACATCTGTCTGATCTGACTTTGTCCTACTGACAGATGAATTCGTCTAAAATGAAGAAGAGTTGAAGAGTTTCCTTGTTGGTTAGCTGGATTTATTATTCGTGACTTTCCCTGCGATCTGCAATGAAAAGAGACCTTTTTTGAATACAATATATCTCTGATTTCATAATGTTAAAAGATTCCTTTTTCTGTTCTTTTGAACTTCCTACACTGATAATAATCAGAAATGTTTCTTGAGCAGCAAATCAGCATATTAGAATGATTTCTGAAGGATCATGTGACACTGAAGACTGGAGTAATGATGCTGAAAATTCAGCTTTGATCACAGGAATAAATTACATTTTAACATATATTCACATAGTAAATGGTTATTTTAAATTGTAATAATATTTCACAATTTTTTACTGTATTTATGATCAATAAATGCAGCCTTGGTGAGCATAAGAGACTTAAACATCAAATGTTGTGATTGTGCAGTTCATTTGTGCGTCTCAACGCAGTGCTGCATAATTAATGTGTCTAATGATGGTTTTTGTACAGGAATCATCCAGTAATGACGTATATTTGAATTATTTCTTACCTCTCACTGCTGTAAATGTGTCCCTGTCTCTTTAAGACCACAGGAACCGCCTTGAATTCACTGACAGCTTGTTTCAGCGCCTCATCTGAGCATTAATTAATCAAACGTCTGCCCACGATTTGAATCTTTTAGTCTTTTTCTCACCAATAAAATGTGTGTAGGGCGTCAGATGTGTGACCTGTGACCCGTTTAATTGAGTGTTTCTTTCATCATTGGGTGGCAGAACATTTTAATTAAGTGTTACATTCTTTTCTTTGCTCTGTTATTTCTTTTTTTTGTGTTTAGCAGCCTGTTTGAATGTGATTGGATGTTTTCCGTATAATTCCGATCGATCACTATGGTAACCGGTTTCCCGCTCACTCGCGCGTGTGTGTACTGTATGGAGTCACTTCTGTATAAGGACTCACACAGGATTTTAAAGACAAGCTCGATGTTTCACTTCAAATGTCAGGATTTAGCTTTTTCTCTCTCTCTCTCTCTCTCTCTCTCGCTCTCTCTCTTTTTTTAGCTGGATTACAGTGTGCTTGACCTTGAGAAAAACCCAGACTCACTGAGCCAAACATGATAAAGACGTTTAGCTCCAAACGAGAGTGAGAAAGAGGAACAAACTCACACAGACTTTCAATAAAGCAAAAGATGATTACAGTGTTATAGCGATCAAGGGCTATTTTTCGTGGTAAAATCACTATTACACACCAGGGTCATAGTTAAATACTAAAACCATTAAAAATTGTATTGACATAAAATAACTATTAAATTAAATTAGAATATTAAAAAATGTACTTATTTCAGATAGTTGCTAGAGCCAGTATTATTTTAGTGTCATTGAGATACTATTATAGTTTTTGTTTTGTTTTTGTTTTTATTTTGAATTTGAGTTTATTTTTATATTTTCTTTCTTTTTTTCAAAATTTTAGTAATCTCTGTTAGGGGTGGGAATCGCAGGGTACCTCACGATACAATATGAATCACGATACATGGCTCACGATAAAGATAATATCACGATACAGCGATTCTGCGATAATCGATATATTGCTAGACAATTCTATAATGATACATCACGATATCTAACTATGAAAACAAAATGCCTGTGAAAAGGTTAAGTGCAAGTTTTCTCTCTTTATTCAAGTCCAAACTGTTGGAAAACAGCACAAAAGTTCTGTAAATCAAATTTAACATAAGTAAATTAATCATTTTATTCTTGGACTTACACTTTTCTTTGTGTGTAAACCAACACATTTAACTGCTTATCAACTTTATATATAGCCTATATATATAAACCTGGTACATTTAAAAATTTACCTGGAGTGCTTTCTCAACCTTTCCTCTCCTCTCATCATAAAAACGGAGCCCCGCACACATGACATGCAGGGAAAAAATAGCCGTTCACATCACGTCTTTTGCGCGCTCAGGTTTGTTATTTCAAATGTAGACGCGCGGCAAGCACACACACTGCACACTTCTGCGCCACATTATGGCTCTGACGAGATTTTGTTTCGTCGTCCATGCCATAGGTGCAGATTTATGTTTCTGCCGGTCGGTGCCCACTGCATAACGCGCACTTGTAATATCTGAGAGAGAGGGAGAGCATCCAGTTTTGTTCACATAAAACTGGACACGCTGGCGCCGCTCTCTCTCTCTCTCTCACTCGTATAGTGAGGGAAATCCATCTGCGATCCGAGCGGAGAGGTTAGGCTACTCATGGACTGAATATGCGCTCTGCAATAATAACGTGATCGGTGCCTATGGTCCACGCTGATAGCTGTTCCGGGGCAGTTTTTTAGTTCTCATTTCCATAAACATATATATATATATATATCATGGTTGCTCAGAGCGCTTTGGAAAGAAGGTGGAAATGGCGCGGCTGCGATTTCCACGCATTTTTAGACACTGGGAGCAGGGAAATCTATGTAGAGTGCCTTATTGTAGTAATTAAAATATCGATATTTGGCAGATATCGATTCTCATATCACATGGAGAAGGACAACGCCATATCGATATATTGTCCCACCCATAATCTCTCTGTGTGTGTGTGTGTGTGTGTGTGTGTGTGTGTCACTTTTAATAGTAGTTGTTTAAATATATTTTATATGTTTTAATAAGTTTTCATTATTTTTATTTCAGTTTTAGTTTGTTATTTTAGTACATCAAGTTAAACTAAATAAAAATTAGAAATTATGTTAATACTTTATTGTATTTCAGTTAACATTTATTTTATTTCAAGTAACAAATAAATTTTTTATAGTTTTAAATTTATTTTTAGTTTTTAGTTCAGTTTATACAAATAAAATTACCAAAAACTGTATAGACAAAAAATAAAATAAAAATGACAAAATCACACAAAATGACTAAAACTATAAATAAAATGAAAAATACAAAAGCTAATTCAATATATGTATATATATGTGTATATATATATGTGTGTGTGTGTGTGTGTATATATATACATGTGTGTGTATATATATATATATATGTG
>NW_015641057.1:1715006-1744805 GCF_001515625.1 Sinocyclocheilus rhinocerous
GGTAACACTTTAGAATAGGGAACACTTATTCACTATTAACTACGACTTTTCCCTCAATAAATTCCTAATTTGCTGCTTATTAATAGTTAGTAAGGTAGTTGTTAAGTTTAGGTATTGGGTAGGATTAGGGATGTAGAATAAGGTCATGTAGAATAAGGCATTAATATGTGCTTAATTAGTACTAATAAATGGCTAATATTCTAGTAATATGCATGCTAATAAGTAACTAGTTAAGAGACCCTAAAATAAAGTGTTACCTAATGTTTGAACACGTTTCATTTAATTTACTGGTATTTTACATGGTTTTTGAATTTAATGTTTATATTTTAACACTTTTGTGCTCGTAATAGCATAGTTTACATAGATACATTTACTATATTTTGTTTCATAGCCTTCAATCCACACATTGTTCAGAGGGCAACACTGGGCAGGATGTAGAATGACTTTTAAAAATGACTGAAAATGAATATGGCTTTTTTTATTCAAGTAATTGAAGAAGACATAATCAACAGATTAAATTATTATAACAGTAGCTGCAGCCCTAATCCCAAGTCTTCTAAAGCCATATGATAAATCATGTGGTTCATAAAACATGCCATATAGCCTAGTACATGTGAGAAAATATATATATATATATATATATATATATATATATATATATTATACTGTAATAATATATCATTGATACTAAAATGATGGTACACAACCTTCAGCAAAATGGCAGCAAGAGCAATATGATAAAATAGACCAATTTAATTCAGTAAATGCATTAATAATAATCAGAATACACATTGTTTTATAAAATTCAGCTGATTTCACACCAATTTCAAATGTCTAACTTTTTCCCAGTTTCTTACACTTGTGGTGTTCATGCAAAATGACGGGCCTAGAGAAAAATAGTTTAAATTTTACGTGATGCTATATTATTACCAAATTTTGGATTCAATCTTTGTCAACTTGTTTTCTTTCAATTAGCACAGGTTTTTAATGTCTTTTAGGTCTCATTAATCTGAGCTTAAACCTGTAAACATTGAGAAAATTATTTACAATTATTCACAAATAATGCTTTTTTGCTGTGCATACGCTTAGATCAGTGAGGACCACGATCAATTAGTTCAAAAAATGAAATACAAAACCTGTGCTAATTAAAATAAAACAAGACAGTTTTTTAAAGGCAGGTCATTTTTTGACTGGGAAGGAAGGGTTTTTAACACAGCACAAGGGCTAAAACTTTAAAGTTTAACTGCAGTTATTCAACCTCTTGGCCTTTAAGTTTAGTATGTGTTTTGCGTTGCTTTGTGTATTTTTCTGTGCGTGCGTTTCACAGCTTTTAGGAAGTGTAAATTGCCTCTTTGGTTCTCTCTTTGAAGCTCTTTCCTTAGGCCATTTCAAATCTCTTCTGCTTCTCCAAACATTATTTTAAAGCAGAAGGAACTCTTTACTACAGCAAACCCTTTAAATGCTTCTATTCTGAAACCGGCCAATAATCAGAGTGCAGCTCATGAATATTCAGTAGTTTTGGGGGACGCCGCGCTCCCATGGGGCACCAGAGTGAGAGGCGCACGCGTTCCTCCCATCGCTCGTGTCCTGAAGGGCGTTTTCAGTTAACTCTGAGCGTGTTTGTTAAAATCCCATCCTGCCGAACCCCTGCGGTGCCTGAACTTCCCTAGCATTTATCTTTTTAATACTTTAATTAAACGTGGAATTATACTTATGTTTCTTGCACGAGGTTTTCACAGCTGTTAGCGCTGAATAATCTTTCAGTGTCGAACGCTTTCTTTTGGGCTTTTCGCACTGTAGAGAGACGGATGAACGGACTCGCTGTAAGACTCGTCTGAATTAGAGAGCTGAAGGTGTGCTCTTACCTGCTTAACATGCATTAGTTTTGCTCTGCTGGTGAACTTCAGTGTTTTATTTCTACATAAATTAAAGCATCGCATTCAAGCTAATTATTTCCACAGAGAGAGAGGTTTACGCTTTTCACAGAAGCACTGTTTTGTTGTGTTTAGCTTGACTTTGGGGACCAAATCATCTTGAGAAGTGAGCTAAATCTGACAAAACAGATGAATGATTTATAAAGTGTTATTTTAGTATAATTGAGATACTGTTACAGTTTCTAATATAATTTTTTTTATTTTAAAATGTTTAATTTTAATTTTAATTTTAGTTTTAGTCATTTTGTTGTGTTTTGTGATTTTAATTTATTTAAGTTAACATTTATTATATTTCAAGTAACGGAAACACCTTTGGATGATTAAACAGTGCTATTTTAGTATTGAGATACTTAGAGTTTTTATTTTAAATTTGGATTTTTATTTTTATATGTTTTTTTTTTCATTTTACTTTTAAAGTTTTAGGAGTTTTTTTATATGTCTGTATAGTTGTATATTAAATTTATTTAAATGTATGTCATTATTTATTTATTTATTAAACTCAATGAAAATGGAAATGCAACTAAAATTAAAACCTTACTTATTTTATGTCAGTTAATGTAATTTTGTTTTTTAAAGTAACTAAAGCATTTTTCTATTGTTTTAGCTAACTATTATAAACCCTGTTCAGAAAGTGAATAATGTTTGTTTTTAAGGTTTCTTTAAAGATTTGGGCAGTTAGTCTGTAGTTACTATATTTAGTTTTACATAAAAATGATAGAAGTCTATGGTATGTCCTCATTTAATCTCTGTGTAAATGTGTGTGTGTGTGTGTGTGTGTGTCAAAGACTCCTGCTGTGCCTTGATAGATGATTCTTCCTACATATAACCTCATTACACACACAAACACAGCCTTATCTACTCTCTCTATCTCTTCATATCCTCCTATCACAACACTATCCTTTATAATCTGCACGTTTAGCTCAGCTGACTGTGGCGATTCTAGCGTTTTTCTCTTGTCTTGTATTTTTCTCTTATGAATCGTGTGTGAGACCCGTCTGTCATCTCCATATGGACACGTCTGACCTCAGCAGCACACATGACTGACTGCAGTATGACCTGCAGGACACACTTCTGCTCCACTCTAGACTCTTCAGCTTGAGTTAGGTGATGTAGGAGGAGCTTGAAGGTTTGAGGGAGTGGCCTGAGATGAGAGGTAGTGGCTTAAGATCAGTTGACAGGTGGACAGGTGTCATTTGAAGTGTTTGCAGAAATTTTAGATGTTTTGATATTGCAGGATGAGTTTTGGCAATATTGCTAAACAAATTTTAAGACATTCTCTTACGCATTTTTTCGTTTCAGTGATATTTTAGTATTATTTATATATTATTATAGTATTTGTTCATATTTTGAATGAGCTTTTATTGTTGTATTTTGAGTTTTCATTGTTTGTTTTTAAAAAGTATTTATATTTACATTTAATTTTATTTGAGTTTCAGCTTTAAACTTATTTTATTTCAGTTTAATTCATTTTTAATTTAGTTTTCGTAATTTGAGTACTTCAGCTTTATTTCATTTCAGTTAATTGCCAAAGCAACATTTATAATAAAAACAAAAAACAACAAAAAAATTCATTTAAAGTTTATTCAAATGTAATGGTTTTATTTCAGGTTTTTTGTTTTTTCAATTTATGAAAATAATTTTTAATAGTTTTAGTTGTAATTTTAGTTGCATCTGGTTGAACTGGCAAACTTGTGTTTCCAGCAGGACTATGAGACTCATCGCCTTTCTAATGAAATCTTAAAATGGCTTTGACATCTATTTCTGCAGGCAGTAATACACACATTAATAAGAGAGTGTTTTGGATGCTGTTGTGTAATTCAGGGTCTCTAGGTGTGTTTTGCTCCAGTAGGGTCGTACATTATTAATGCTCAGTGTTTGAGTTAACCTCACATTGTGAACTTTAGCACTGCTGGTTATTCCCTCGTAACAGAAGCCCAAAATAATTACACATCGAATATTCACATGCACATGTGCATATTCTCCTCCTGTATTCACCTGTCATTATATTTACTGTGATTGCTGATATTTCTTTAAAAAAACACCAGGAACCAGGAACCAGGAACGTGTATTAAAGGAATAGTTCAAAAAGAAAAAAAAATCCTCACCCTCAGGCTATCCAAGGTGTACTGGTGATGAGTTCGTTTCTTCATATTTGGAGAAAGGTAGCATTGCATCTCTTGCTCATCAGTGGATCATTTGTAGTGAATGGGTGCCGTCAGAATGGGAGTCCAAACAGCTGATAAAACATCACAGTAATCCACAATTAAACATGCTGTGAAGCCAAAAGCTTTGTGTTTGTAAGAAACAAATCCATCAAGGCATTTTTAATAGATGCCTTCGAGTCCATAATCCATAATAATGCTTTCTCCAGTGAAAAAGTCATACTGTCTGAATCAGGAGAGAAATATGCACAGATCAAGCACCGTTTACAAGCCAAAACAAACAGCTCTAAACAAATGTGTGGGTGGATTTTAATGTGAGAGGACAACAGGGGATGGACATTTTTTTACTGGAAAAAGCAATTATTATTGATTATAGACTCATATTTTAGCCAGAAGCACCGTTTTGAAGTTAAAAATGTCTTAATTATGCATTTGCTTCTTACAACAGCTTTTGGCTTCACAAGATGTTAACTGATGGACTGGAGTGGTGTTGATTACCTGTGGATTACTGTGATGCTTTTATCATCTGTTTGGACTTTCATTCTGACGGCACCCATTCACTGCAGAGGATCCATTGCTGAGCAAATGATGTAATGTTACATTTCTCCAAATCTGATGAAGACTCACATGCATCTTGGATGACTTGAGGGTGAGTACATTTTCAGCAATGTTTCATTTTGGGGTGAACTATTCCTTTAAGACAGCATAGCATATAGAGTTAATTTTATTCTCATGTTGCCTCCTGTCTCCCTCCTGTGCATTTGAATGAGTTGATTGACACTTGATGCCATAGTGTGCAGATGGCACAGATGGCATTTGGTAGGCAGGTGCCCCAATGCAGAGGGCATTGACAGGACGTGTGTGTGTGTGTGTGTGTGTATGTGTGTGTGGCTCTGTCAAGGTTGTATATTTACATTTTCTCTATGCAAACAGGATCACAGCATGATAATCACACAGATTTTGAGTGTGTGTGAGTGTGTTCGTTCAGAAAATGAAGGTCTCATTGATCAAAATGTTTTTTGTTTATCTGGTGACATTCAGAATTCTGCTGTAAGCTGATTGGCCATTAGGCAGGACAGACTCGTCGTGATTGGATAATCACAGGTATGAATGCTGAATCCAGATCGTCTAATTTACCCTCATTCAACCTTCAGCACTAATTACAGTATTTGAAACAGAGACAGAATAGGGAAGCGTTCGTTTTAAGATGACTCCTGTGATATGATTATGGAAATGAGATTTACCTGAATCATTCAAACTGTTGCAAAGAGAACACACAGGTTAATGAGATGTGTGGTTGTGTTCAGAATAGCATACTGGTATGCTACTTTTATTATTTCAATGTTTAGTGCAATGTTTGGGATGTATTTTGTTCACAATATGCTAATTTTTCATGTTTCTTTTGCGCCAATCACCTGAGCTGTAAATGCCATGTGACTAATTACTCTGGAGTCAGAGGAAAATAATGATTGCTAAATTTGAAATGGCATACTAGCATACTATTATTACTGATTCTGAATTAAAAACATATAAAGATAATGCATAAATATAATGGTTAATATCATATAGGGCTGGACGATTAATCGAAAAGAAATCGAAACCGACCGGTTATTTCGTTTTTTTAATCCTATTAATACTTTCCCTTAAAAACAATACCGCGTGTGTAGTTGGCACTATATGGACATGTATGACCGTTGAGCTTGAGTCTTTTGCAGCATCTCGCACTTGAGTGGCGTGCTAAAAGAATTTAAGCTTTCACATGCAGCGCCGCTCATCAATGTCAGTTACACAACAGTGGACCAATCAGAAGACCCTGGAGGCGGGGCAAGCGTTGTGAGCTTTTGTTTACAGTACCAGGTTGGCATGGCAACTTTTGTATTTGACGGCAACATGGCGGAGTGTCAGCAGTGTTCTATTTACATTCATTATTTAAGACATTTGTTTACAGGAATTGCAGGTTATTATTTTCTACTTTTTTCACGACAGTATTTAAAATGTGTTTGCAAGAGATGCTGTTATTTTCTACTTTTGACATGGCAATATTCATTTATTTTGTTTGACTTTTTTTTTTTTTCAAAAGAATACTTTTTTTCAAAAAGTTTTTTTCTATAATTTTTTTTAGGGTAACTTGCTTGTTACAATAAAACCGAAATGTGACTTTTTTCATAAGACGTCTTCATTTCAAGCAATCTTTGATTTCAGTTGTTCGAAATATTCAACAAATAATCATTAATATTGGTTCCTTCAAATATTTTAAAATCACAAAGATAAGAAATGTACTCTTTCAGTAGAAAAAAATCCCAACTTTAATAGTTGAGTATATTTACAGTACAAACCTTAAATGAACTATGAGGGCAAAAAATTCAGTAAATAAAATAATCATTCAATAATCATAATCGAGGTAAAGTGTTCAATTAATCGAGGTTTTGATTTTAAGCCACATCGCCCAGCCCTAATATCATAGTATGCTATTCCAGATTCATGCACACTTATTTATTTCAGCTAGTTGCCAAGGCAGCATTTCTCATTTGTTTAAAGTACTAAAATAACAAAAACTAAATAAACTAAAACTTAATAAAACTATTATAGATAAGTAAAATTAAAAAAATGACAAAACAACATAACTACAAAAACCTGTAAAAAAAAAGAGAGATAAAAAATTGCAATTACCTTAATTTTATTCTGTGGCAGAAAGAAAAAAAAAATTGCAAGATATAAACTCAGAATTGTGAGATAAGACGTCACAATTACATTTTTTTTTTAATTCTGTGGTGGAAAAATAAAATATAAAAATAAGATTCAAAATATAAAAAAGCAACAGTTAACATATTAATGATACTAAAATAACACTGAATTGAAACATTTATTGTGGAAAAATACCTAGTATTTGACTTATTCAGAAAGCAGTAGTCAGTATGCAGTGTAAGTAGGCAGCATTGACAGAAAGCTAGTATTTAATCTGAACGAAGCCCTCGTGTTGTACAGTTATTGATCGACGCAGCAGATGAGACGCCCACATTCGCAGCGATCCATGGCACGCGAAGGGTTAAAGGTCATATTGTGATGTGTATAAAAGCATTTGAGGTCACATCTGGATAGATGAGGTCTACTGTTGCTGTGATACTAAAGTTCAAAGGTCGAACCTGATAGAGAGCAAATGAATGTGCAGTTTACACAGAGAGAATCGATGCAGGCTGAGTTTAGATGACTTTAAACGCCTGCATTCAGCTTAAAGTGGCCAAACAGGAAAATCTGCTATCTTTTATTCAACCAGTATGAGATTCTTTCTTGCATGCAACAGAAAAGGAAGGTCTGTGCCATTTTTCCATGCAGTTTTAGTAGATTGTCAAAAATCCAGCATTTTCTGAAAAAATATGGTGTTAAAGTACAGAATAATACTTTAGGGTCACACACACGCTCACGCTGGTGGCTGTAAGAGGATATATATGGAGCCAATGTTGCACTTTTATAGGATTAATTTACTGACTATCAAATCATGCCTGTTTATGAGCATATTTCTCTCTCTCGCTCTCTTTTAATTCAAGCCATAAAAATGATCAAACTCATGGCCATGAGGGGTGGCGGGTTTCCATAGCGATGTCACCAGAGACATATGATGAAGGAGGAATCACTCGTCGAATAAACCAGCGCGAACGGGTTTTATTTTTCAGTGAAATGAATTCTTCATCACTCACTCACTCACTTCTGTAATAAAGCACAGCAGACGGAGATTAATGTGGACAGTCGATCGTAGACAAGAAAAGAGGCATAAAATGACACGCTACCAAGTGCTATTTCTACAATTTGTAGTATGTATACTTTGCACAGTGTGCTAATTTTATGTGTATATGAAATACTGTAACCTGCTATTGATTGCATTATGCACAGCTATTGCATTATTGCATTATACACTGTTAATGATTGCATTATGCATTTAATATTAGTTAATGCATTAACTAATATTAAAGGAATAGTTCACTCAAAAATGAAAGTTTGATAAAACTGTAGTCACCCTCAGGCCATACAAGATGAGTTTGTTTCTTCATCAGATTTGGATGAATTTTGCATTACATCACTTGCTCACCAATGGATCCTCTGCAGTGAATGGGTGCCGTCAGAATGATAGTCCAAACAGCTGATAAAGACATCACAGTAAACATCAATTAATGTCTTGTGAAGTGAAAAACTGTGCGTTTGTTAGAAACAAATGCATTATTAATACGTTTTAACCTCAAACCGTTGCTAAAATACAAGTCCATAATCCATAATAACAATTCATCCAATGAAACAGTAATCTCATCTGAATCAGGTGAGAAATATGCACAGATCAAGAATCATTTACAAGCCAAGACAGTTCTAAACAAATATGTTGGTGGATTTTGATGTCAGAGGATAACAGAAAATAGACTTTTTCCACAGGAGGAAGAGTTAATATGAATTATTTTAAGACAGAAACAACAGTTCGAAGTTAAAAAATTTCTTGATAATGGATTTGTTTCTTACAAACACAGTTTTTGCTTCACAAGACATTAATTGACGGACTGGAGTGGATTGTAGTGATGTTTTTATCAGCTGTTTGGACTCTCATTCTGACGGCACCCATTCACTCCAGAGGATCCGTTGGTGAGCAAGTGATATAATGCTACATTTCTCCTGCTGTTTGAAACTGATATCATTATTGCAACATATAGTTGCACATACTATGTTTAATAAACAGTGTGCAGTTTATAGTATATACTGTGCAGTATATGGCTGAAGTGTGTATGTCGTGCGCTGTTTGTCGATTAGAATTGACTGCTTGGTTAAACAGGAGCTGAATTTGTTCATTCAGGCCTGGAATTGAAAAGTGTGAAGTGGTAAATATCCCCCATCCTCCCTCTCTCTCTCACTCTCATCTCATATTTATCAGTCGGGATCTATCACACTTTCTTATTTTCATTCCCTCTTCGACACACACGTTCGTACCCTGCAGTGAGGGTGTTTGGGGTTCGTCTCTGAATATGAATGACCTGTTTTCCGTTGTAATAGAAAGAGGACTGAACAAAATGAAAGAATACACTGTAGAAACAAGAGAAATGCATCACTGTGCTGTAAATGTGTACCTGTACATTTACTCACTTTATACATCCGCTCACCTCATGAGATCAGTACTCTATTGTTGTGCTATTTTGTTTGATTTATTACATTGGACGTATTCTTGTATGCACACACTGACCTGCAAATGCAAAGTGCAGTAACTACAGAGACTGAGAGAAACGGCTTCAGGGATTTCTGACAGACTTTTGAGTGATTTGATAGCAGTTTTTATACTCTTTTTCTCTGAACCTAAATATAATTGAGACAAGCCCCTCTGTCACAGGTCAGATCACAGTCTAAGAGACTTCATTTCAGTTTTTTTTAGAATTTTTTTAGAACATCAGAAATGTGCTAAATATAATAGTACAGATGCTACTTTTGGCTTTGGTTTGAGTTTTCTTTGTATTGCAATATTCTTTTCATTGCAATTAAGTAAATTTTTATTCTAAATTCTCATTACTATAATGTGAAAAAAATATAATTATATAATAATAATTTTTATTATATATATTTTTTTTTTTCTTCAAAAAGTGAAACTTTCATATATTCTAGATTCATTACATGTAAAGTAAATGTAAAGTTCATTTTGATGATTAGAGCTTACAGCTCATGAAAGTCAAAAATCCAGTATCTCAAAATATTAGAATATTTCCTAAGATCAATCAAAAAATGGATTTGCAAAACTGAAAAGTTCAAGTTCTTTAAAGTATGTTCATTTATGCACTCAAGACTTGGTCAGGGCTTCTTTAGCACAAACTCCAGCATCAGTGAGTTGTGGCATGAAGCGATCAGCCTGTGGCACTGCTGAGGATCTATTGAGTCTTCAGCTCGTCTGTATTGTTGGATCGACTGTTTCTCATCTTTCTCTTGAAAATATCCCATAGATTCCATATGGGGTTCAGGTCAGGCATGTTGGCTGGCCAATCAAGCACAGTAATATCATAATTCATTTATGTGAGAGCAAACAATACATGAGCTCTGAGACAAAGGATGGAGTTAAAGTGCCAAAAAACAGCAATAACATTAACGACAGTCCTCTAATGAGCCTCACCATGGCCTGACATTAATTTAGATATTAAGAGGTGGCATTGAAGAAGACATGACAAGACAAAGTAGACACTGTTATCAGGCCAGTTTCATGCAGAAAGTAATCTTGATCCCCAATGAAGCTTAATAAATTGACAAGTGCCTAAAAAGAAAAAAACAAACTGTTGCCAGCTTGATGTTGTTTTAGGTATTAATGTCAAATAAATAGGTTAGGTGTTTTTCCCCTATGGTTGTTTTGTTCAGTAATTAATAATACCAATAAACCAAATTCAAATGGCTTTGTTTCAGCACTGTTAGTTTCTTCAACTAAAACGAATCCTAACACACGTTTCACACTCACTCACAAGTTTCTCTATTTGTCTACTAACAGTGTCCAACACATACATGCATCACAGGATGTTTGAATTTCCAACACAGTGTTAATTTTTTTGTAACATTTCAAAAAGTGAAACTTTCATATATTCTAGATTCATTACATGTAAAGTAAATGTAAAGTTCATTTTGATGATTAGAGCTTACAGCTCATGAAAGTCAAAAATCCAGTATCTCAAAATATTAGAATATTTCCTAAGATCAATCAAAAAATGGATTTGCAAAACTGAAAAGTTCAAGTTCTTTAAAGTATGTTCATTTATGCACTCAAGACTTGGTCAGGGCTTCTTTAGCACAAACTCCAGCATCAGTGAGTTGTGGCATGAAGCGATCAGCCTGTGGCACTGCTGAGGATCTATTGAGTCTTCAGCTCGTCTGTATTGTTGAATCGACTGTTTCTCATCTTTCTCTTGGAAATATCCCATAGATTCCATATGGGGTTCAGGTCAGGCATGTTGGCTGGCCAATCAAGCACAGTAATGTCATGGTCAGCAAACCACTTGGAAGTGTTTTTTGCACTGTGGGCAGGTGCTAAGTCCTGCTGGAAAAGAAATCAGCATCTCCATAAAGCTTGTCAGCAGGTGGAAGCATAAAGTGCTCCAAAATATCCTGGTAGACGACTGCATTGACTTTGGACTTGATAAAACACAATGGACCAACACCAGCAGACGTCATGGAACCTTACTTATCTGAAAAGAGGACTTTGGACCACTGAGCAACAGTCCAGTTCTTTTTCTCCTTAGCCCAGGTAAGATGCTTCTGAAGTTGTTTCTGTTTCAGAAGTGGCTTGGTAGCCCTTTTCCTGAAGCCGTCTAGCGTGGTGCCTCTTGATTGACTCCAGCTTCAGTCCAGTCCTTGTGAAGCTCTTCCAAGTGTTTGAATCGGCTTTGCTTGACAGTATTCTCAAACTTGCGGTCATCCCTGTTGCTTGTACACCTTTTCCTACCCAATTTCTTCCTTCCAGTCAATTTTGCATTTAATATGCTTTGATACAGCACTCTGTGAACTTTCAGTAATGACCTTCTGTGACTTACCCTCCTTGTGGGGAGGGTGTCAATGATTGTCTTCTGGACCATTGCCAAGTCAGCAGTCTTCCCCATTATTGTGGTTTCAAAGAACAAGTGATACCCGTAATTTATACTGTAGGGGATGGTTATTTAATGAAGCTCAAATGCAAATATTCTAATATTTTGAGATACTGGATTTTTGACTTTCATGAGCTGTAAGCTCTAATCATCAAAATTAAAACAAAAAAACTTTTGAAATTTTACTTTACATGTAATGAATCTAGAATATATGAAAGTTTCACTTTTTGAAATAAGTTACCAAAAAAATGAATTTTTTCACGATATTCAAATTTTTTGAGATGCACCTGTATGTATGCATGTATGTATGTGTGTGTGTGTATATATATATATATATATATATATACAAAAATTTATTAAAAATAGTAAATGATGTTTATCTGAAAGACATCAGGTTTTCTGTAAGGGGGTAGGTTTAGGGATAGGGGATAGAAAATATTGTTTGGTCAGTATTAAAACAAACAGAAGTCTATGGAAAGTCCCCACAATTCACAGAAACAATACATATATACAGTAAATATGGGGGTCCCATCCCAAAAAAAGGAAATTACATTTACTTGTGCAATGTTTTTTTTATGTAATTAATTTTAATATATATATATAGTGTACATTATTTTATATTATAGAAAATGAAACCCTTTATATTGCAACCTTTTTATTATAATTAGCAAACTTTCATCTCTAAATTTTCATTACTGTAATGGAACAAAAAGTCATTTTCATTACTGTAATGTAAATAAAAAATATTAAGTATTTATGCACCATGGTTAAACTTTTCTGAATGTAAATTAATTTAATCTAATTTTAAAAGATAAAGTATTTAGTGTTTTGTTACAGTCATGAGAATCTAATGTAAATCACCATTGAGAAAAATGGGTATTACAAAGAAACTCAAAAGTATTGCATTACAATAATGAGAATGAAAAAGTCACATTGATTTTATGCTTATTTATATACAGGTGCATCTCAATAAATTAGAATGTCGTGGAAAAGTCCATTTATTTCAGTAATTCAACTTGTAATAAATGTAAATATATTAAAACAATATTAAAAATACCTAATTTTACATGCTTCTGTGAGATTCACCTCATTGAACCCTCTGCTAACTACACACACTCAGTTAAGGAAAAAAATAAAAAAATAAAACACAAAAGCAAAATGTCCTTCAGACAGAATCCCATCACTGTATGCTGTGAAAGACATCACGCAATCTGTGTATGTGTGTGTCTGTCCGCTGGTAAAGCGTGTCCTCACTTCCCCTTCGACACGCTCCCAGCGCCTCATCTCTCGTTTCCTCCCATCTCTCTCGCCCTCACCGGCTGAATCACATATGCAGGAAAATATCAAATCATTCCGTCCGTCACGGGGTTGAGAGAGGCCTGAACTCCATTAATAAGGCATGTACATCTCTAAACACTCAAAAACACACACTCCCTCACAAAACACTGACAGCAGAAGACAGAAAGAAAACCCGAGGAAGATGCACTAAAAGAAGAGAAGGTATTAGAACAGGTGTTTGAGAATGAGACGTGTGCGTTTATACAGTGGCAAAATGTCTGGATTGTTCTTTTCCATGCAAACAAATTGACTCCTACAAGCAGTTCTAAAGTCATATGATGCTTTATTTGAGGAACAGACTGAATTTTAAATCATTAATCGCTGCAAATCTTTCCCACCTCATTTGCATATTCAAATATTCAAAACTATTATTTGACTTCAGAAGACTTGGGGCCAGATTTACTAACAGATTTACTAAACCCTCTTTTGGCATTAAAAAATACTGTCAGGATTTACTAAAGATGAACAGTGAAAAATTTAAACTGAAAAGTCATTTTTGCAGCTGACCTTATTGCATATGCATTTGTAGAGTGTCCCTTTCAGACGCAAAATGAATGGGAGGAGAGTATTTTTAAGAATCACACAACATGATTTACTACGGTTTGCGGCAGTCAATTTACTGGTATTTGCACCATTATTTACATTATTTTTATTGCACTCTTGCACTGACTTGCCTTGTTTAGTTAATCTGGCTCTTGGAATAATAAGCACAAGTCATATGGATGGATGTTATGATGCTTTTATGTCATTTTTAAAATCTTGACTGTAGTCACTGTCTGCTTTCATTGTATTGTGTTGTGTTTCACTGTATCGTTTTATAGTATCAGTGTTATGTTGATTTGTTGTATCATTGTGTTGTTTCTTCATTGCGTTTTCTGCATCAGTGTCCTGTTGTTTCTTTGTTTCTTTTTGTTGTTTCATTGTATCATTTTGTTTCATTGTTTCGTTGTCTCATTGTTCCATTACAGCAAAACATGTATGTTGTATCAACGTTCCGTTATCATTTTGTTGTGCCATTGTTATGTTGATTCATTGTAATGTTTTGTTTCATTGTAGCATTATTTTCATTGTAGCATGATTTATTGTGTCTTTGTTGCATCAATGTTTCTTTTCATTGTATCGTTTTGTTTCACTGTATTATTGTTTCATTCTATCATATTGTTTCATTGTTTTGTTTAATTGTGTTATTGTTCCATTGTTTTATGGTTTCATTTGTTGTTTCATTGTTTAGTTGTCATTGTTTCACTGTATTATTGTTGTTTCTTTGTAGCAGTTTGTTGCATTGTTCTGTTGTATCAATGTTCCGTTATCGTTCTGTTGTGTCATTGTTATGTTGATTCATTGTAATGTTTTGCTTCATTGTAGCGTTATATTGATTTGTTGTATCATTTTGTTGTGTCTTTGTTGCATTAATGTACCCGTTTGTTTCATTGTGTTATTGTTCCGTTGCTTTGTTTCATTTTGTTGTTTCATTGTATTGTTTTGTTTCATTGTTTCATTATAGCAAAACAATTATACAACCAATCAGTGTTCTGTTGTTTCATTGTATTGCTTTTTTCTTGTTTTATTGTAGCAATTTGGCATACTTTGGCAACTGCAACAATTTGTACTGTTTTGTTGTCGTTGTTTCATTGTATTATTGTTTCATTGTATTGTTTTGACACAGTTTTTCTGTATCATTGTTTCACTGTATCATACCCATTCATTGTGTCATCCTATTGTGGTTTTGTTGTATCAGTGCCGCCTTGTTTTATTATTGTAACATTTTTTGTGAAGGAAAGTGACACAGGTTTAGCACAACATGAGGGGAAATAAAAGATGACAGATGTTTCATATTAATAAACGGTTCCTTTAAATAAGAGGTATTTATTTTGTTAACAGCAGTAATCAGAGCTGTAAATCGACCGTGTGTGTGTGTGTTTTGAAGGCCAGGTGGCATGGTTGCGCTCCAGACGAACAGCAGGTTGGCATCAAACTTCCCTGATGAACACACACACAGACATGTGAAGGTCAGAGGGAGTGATGGAGTGTTTGACCTCTGTTAAACCCACCTGTGTGTTTCAGCTCTCACACACACACACACACTAAATGTTAGTTCTATATGGCTGATGCTTGAAACTGAATTTGCACTGTAATAGATGGCTGAGGAAAGGTGTGTGTTTAATGTTTCCTGATGGAGATGAATGTCTCACGAGTTCTCGTAATGATCTCCGCACACGCGCTATTCCTCCTCACCCTCCTACTTCCTGCTGGAGGAGCCGCATTACCTGCGCGAGAGGAAGAGATGGCAGAGCGCTAGACAGTGTTTCTCCTCTTCCTCCATTTGTCAGGAAGTGTTTACACTGAGCTATTGCTCAAAGTCGACGCTGTGTGTGTGAGATGATAAAGCGTTTGCCAGAAGGCTGCTGCATTGTTTCTCCAGTGTGTTTGCCAGAGTAAAGCTCTCCTCTCCTCCATCAGATTCTCTCGCTTCCTTTCATGCCATCTGACTGAATCTGCTCTGTCTTTCTTTCCTGGAAAGGAAAAGCGAAACAAAAGAACATGAATATAGAAGATGAGAGATTGTGTTTGTGTTTGAGAGAGACGTAAACACATATCAGAGATCAGATAAGCTGGAGGCTCTAGTTTCTCATAGTAAATGAAGTCTTTCTCTGTCTTTCAGGGCTGGACAGCACTAAAGACCCGTGTCTGAAGGTTCACTGCCCTCCTCACAAAGTGTGTGTGAGCCACGACTTCCAGACGGCCATCTGCGCCAATCATAAACCAGCACAGCACAGGTAAGACCCACAGTCACACGTCAGGAAGGAAGAAACGTTTGTCAAGGCAAATGCTGATTAGTTTACTGAGTGGTTGCTAAGGTGTATTGGGTGGTTGCTAGGGCAGGGGTTTTCAATCTTTTAGATGCCACAGACCACCATATAAGATCATCCACATGCGAGAGACCCCCATGCTAAAATGTGAAAGTCTGCCTTTTTTAATGTATAAAGACCTAATTTATACTGTTAAAAAAATAGTACTATAAATATGTGCAAAATATTATTTGGAAAATATTAAGTTTTTAATATGTTACATTTAAGGATGTAACGATTACCGGTTTGACGATAAATCGTGATAAAATACCCCACGGTTAGTATTACCGTTTCATATTTTAATTATCACTATAACCGTATTCGATTACCGCGATTTGAACAACTGAGGATAAATAAATACTGTCCAGCACAGGGCTCCAGAGTGCGACCAAATGGGCGCATTTTGCGATCATTTTTTCTGCCGGTGCGACTAAATTACGAAACTGAAAGCATAACGAAATCACGCGACTCGTTTGAGCTGCGCAGCGCTTCGAGTGTGGAGCCTGGTTTATACTCGCCGCGTCAGGAACGCGAAGCTGCGTGCAGCAAAAATGACGTGAATATTGAGGAAACGATTATGCTTTTTAATTAAGAATAACAATGAATCCATCTTTTGTTTTAGTCTTAAAAAGTGAAATATGTATAGATCAGCAATCAGCAAGCAAATCAGACAATTATCTTTTCTTGTAAAACGTGACACCAAGATCGCAAATTTGAAAGTGAAAGCATCCGAAGCCCGACTTATAACATAGCAAAATAGAAACTCCCGTTCACAAAATTTAAATCACAAATAATACTGATGAAAAAGAAGGGGTTGAATGTTAACCACTTTCGTTTTCATATAACTATAAACTATGATAAAAGTTCATCAGCATGCATTGATTAATCCCTAAAAATAAAAATATTGCGACCAAATCATGTGCTGGTGTGACCAACTTAGTAAAAATTAAATTAGTAAAAAAAAAAAGTTAGGTGTATTTGTTTATATTTAAATATATTTTAATTTATTCATTAATTATTTAAATTATTTTAGTTAAATTATTTATTTAGTTATGTTTTATTTTATTTATATTCATCCTTATGCATGGGACCCCATCCTAAAATTTAAAAGGCAGCCATATTTTAATGCATTATAAAAAATATGTGAATATGTGTAAAATATTATTTGGAAAATATTAGGGCTGCACGATAAATCGCATGCGATATTTAACGCGCATCTTGTCAGTAAAGCCGTTCTGTAATCAGCGGTAAATCTCCATCACGTGCGTGCTTTCACATTGAGCAGCATTAACTACACAGAGCCGTATTTAGTTTCTAATATGTTGAATTATTAATTTTTTCCCCTACTCACTCTAGTACTGTAGTGTTAGTATTTTTTTATTTAAATAAATGATTATAGATTTTTTCATTTATTTTAATAAAATTATTATTATAAAATCAAATTATTTATTTTATTTTATTTCATTTCATGCAAGGGACTCAGGCAGCCATACATTTATTCATAAAGACCAAATTTATACTGTAAAAAAATATATATTATAAATGTGTAAAATATTATTGCAAAATATTTAGTTTCTGTAGTATCACTGTATAATATTCTATAGAGCACAGTTGGTTTTTCTTAGTGTTAAGTTTTTTTATTTAAATAATTTATTTATTAATTAAATATGTTCATAAATGCATGCATTTTAAAATTATTCAAATAATATTTAATTATTTAAATCATTTTTTTTTTTTTATCAAATTATTAATTCAATTTTATTTATTGAGTTTTTTTTTTTTTTTCCTGTTTTTTCCCTCAGACCCCAGTTTGAAAACCCTTGTGCTTGGATAATGCTGACCAGTTTTTTGATGTGGCTAATGCATCTATTACCAGCAGTGACTAACTAGCCAAACCCTAAAACTTTGGAAGCTCTGATTGGCTAGTTTTCTGGTGCTTCTAGCAAACCTTCAGCAGTTATTCCATAACCATGATTACAAATAATTTCCAGGCACTAGATGAATGAGTGTGTGTCCTTGTGTTTAATCGGGCTTTGAGGTATCTCAGCTTCTCCAGACTCACATTAACATTCCGTCGCTGTCTATTGTGAGTCGTCGTCATAGCGACAGCGGAACGTTGAGGGAATGTCATTCAGACTCTTGACTCCGCCCCTCTTATGTCCGGACAAACAAATATTAATTGTGTAATGGACATTCGAGCAGGTCCAAGAGTTTACCAAGCTAAATTACTACCACCCCCTTACATATGCAAACACAAAGTGCATGCTGGCATGGCAAATATCACGTCTGCCTGAGAAATAACAGCACGCTTATCCAATTAGAATGCCAAGCGCACTGCTAGCAGGTGATAATGCTGAATTGGTTAAGCTATCATTAATGACCAGCACATGAGGTGTAGCTGCCGCTCTGATCATTAATTTACACCTTAAAACACTGCGGTACATAATGCATGAATGTATGAAGAGTGCTGCTAGATTAAGCACAACAAAATAACACGTTAATAAATCATAAGTAGATCCGCACGGAATCTGCACACTTTTTTCCCAGTTTCTGCACTAATTATTGGGGAGAATCTGGCAAATGGATCTACATATGCTGTGAAAAGGAGCTGATGTTGCTAGTGTTAAAGCACATGTTCAATAAACAAGCACTTCATGTCTAAAACCTGTTAGATTTCTCTGGATGCAGTTTTTATGCGTGACTTGGTTCTTTTCCAAAATTTAGTGCACTACTTAGGCAGAATCCTAACTGAAATGAACCCTCATAATTGCCTGATTTGTAGCAGTATATGCAACATATGATGCTACTGTAGTTCTGGGTCAAAACAAGGTATTATCCAGGAAAACAATAAGCATAATATTGTTGCTTACTTTTTGATACAGCTTTGGATCTGGAACTGTCTAGATAGGCAGCTCACTAGGTTTTAGAACGGAAATTTCAGTTAAATTCAATTAAAGTGTAATTATGAAGAGAGACTCATACTGGTTGTATAAATACTCTCTTGCCTCAGTAAGACTGATTTGGGACAAGATTCAACACAGCAGTGAAATTTCCAAATAATTTTTTTTCCAGATTTAATTATTTTGTGCTCTTGCTCTCTCTCTCGTCATTTAATTTTTTTCTGGAATTTTTAATGACAAAATAACATTTTAGTAACCAAAAAACATATAATTAATTAAAATAATGGAACTAATATGATTTAACAACAATTTATTAAAAGTTTAATAAAATTACATACATGTTTGAGGCCCTATGAATTCTATTTTATTTTGTTTCAAATTCCATGTTTTAGTATATATAGTATATATATATATGGAAATATATATATAACTTTTCCTGGTTTAATTACGTTTTTAATAATCAACAAGCATATGTAATCAATTAAATTTAGAAAACTTATTAAACTTTAGAAAATCTTTAGAAAATTTATTAAACGTTTTTTTTTTATTATTATTAAGGCCCTATGTAATCAGTTTTATTTTTTCCCAATTTCTGTTTTATTTTGTTAAATTTGTCTATTTTATTAACCATTACTGATGATATTTAAAGGGTCTAATCAATTAAATTTAGAAAACTTATTAAACTTTAGAAAATCTTTAGAAAATTTATTAAACTTTTTTTTTTTTTATTATTAAGGCCCTATGTAATCAGTTTTATTTTTTCCCAATTTCTGTTTTATTTTGTTAAATTTGTCTATTTTATTAACCATTACTGATGATATTTAAAGGGTTAAATTCAACTGAAGTGTAATTATAAAGATTTATTCTCATGTATGGATAGACGGTATTTCCTCGGTAAGACTGATTTGAGAACAGATTCATCACTGCAGTGTAATTTCCTCAGTGCTGAGCTGATATTACAAATATACTTCAATATAACGCAATGAAGTGTGAATCACAGACTCATAATATAATGCACCGTAATGTGCTGTAATATAATCCATTAGACTGTATCCCGCTGCATTATCCAGCAGTTCAACATATATAGACTGTAAAAGCGGCGGCTCAAGACGAGGACTTCATAGTGACCAGAGAAAGATTCTGCTCATTCTCACTCAGTAATGTCTGTGAATGTGGCAGACGGACTGCTTCAGAAGGACTGGCAGTGAGTTGAGCTCATTAAGCGGCTGTGATTGGTCACTCGCAGCATTCGGCCTGCCAATATTTTTGTATAATGATGCTAAACTGTAGCTGCTAAATTGACCATTGTCCCCCTCAAATTATTTCCTAAAGAGCTGTGCGAGTTTCCAGTCGTGTCACTCCACGCTCTCTTTCCCCTCTCGCAATAAGATAATTTCAACTCGAATCAATAATTCATGTCTGCTTATTTATGTGGTAAGCACTCGTGTAATAAGTGAGGAAATGTGCAGTCAGCTAGTCATTAGCACAACATAAAGCCTTTCAAGGTTATATGAGAAAACTCAATTATATATAATGAACTTCTTCATATATGATAAATCAGTGGCGAGCACAGACCTCCGGAGGGGCAGGGGCGAAATGGCGTTCCTTCTGCTAAACATAAACGCTATTTTGAAGAAGGTGGAACAGTTGCTGGTCCACAGTGACTTCCCTAGTATTTTTTTTTTCCTACAATCAAAGTCAATGTGTACCAGCAACTGTTTGGTTACCCAGATTCTTAAAAATATCTTCTTTTGTGTTCAGCACAAGAAAGAAATTAACACAGGTTTGGGACAACATGTGAGTGAATAAATAATGACAGAAATAACGTAGTTCAGTAATCAGGCACTGTTTGACGGACTTTTCCGTTTTCGTGCGTGCGCTTTGGGTGTGCTCAGAAAAAGCACTCATCAGAACAGCACACGAATGAAACGTTTAACCAGGCTTTAAAGGGGTCATATGATGCGATTTCAAGTTTTCCTTTCTCTTTGGAGTGTTACAAGCTCTTGGTGCTGTTGGAAACTTTTTCCTCGTCGAAGCAGAGACCAGGAGACGTTGGGATATGTTTCATACAGAAGTCACTCTTTATTGAGGACTCGAGCGTCGCTGCAGTCATCCAAGTCTGACTAACGTAGTGATACATTGTAGTTTATATACATTTTAAGGGGGCGGGATACATTCCGTAGAGGTGGAGACCAGCACACGGATGAAACGTTTAACCATTAAGGCTTTAAAGCAAATGCAAAAAATTTACTTTTTTGATTGGGCCCGGTGCGAGGTAGGGAGTGGGGTCCCCCTCAGTCCATTCGCGATCGCGTTCCGGGGGGGGGGGGTTCCACCTCAGTCCGTTCGCCGCGGGGCCCGGTGCGACTGCACCAGTTGCACCCCCCTAAGGACGGCACTGATGTTAATGTATGTCGCGTCGTACAGTATATTGATTCGGCGGCATCAAAACTGCAGCTGATAGAATGTGCGCTGTAGCATGATACAACAATATTTCTTTGCAAAAGCAGATTGTGGAGACATTTTTATCGTCCACGTTCAAAAATGTTCATATCGCACACCCCTACCCTCGGCAGAAATCGCGGACCGGGGGCACGTAGACTGCACCGCAAGGGCACTTTAGCGTCGGACCTCAAAGGGGCAGGGGCTCGAGGCCCCAACCTACCCCCCCCCGCACACCACTGTGATAAATACAATTTGTAATGGATCATAGATGACACAATAAACGTCTAATACAGCTTTGTTTTTTCTTTTTCTTTTCCCCCCTGTACATTAGAATGTGTCTTGTTTATTTTTTCCAGAGCAAAAAAATTATGACTATCATAAAATTAAACTATATAAACTTTAGTATGATCACTTTTACTTTGATATATTTTAATAAGTACAGCTCAGAATGTTGTTTAATTTTTACGTAAATATATGTCACACTGAATGACAATGGAGCATGATTTCATCCATATTTTATTTTCACAAGTTATTTGGAACATTAAAGTAGAAATTTTACTTTGCTTTCTATGTATATAAAATCACTTTTTAAAATTTATTTTGATGCAAACACCAAAATGGGAGACAAAAGTGATTTTATATGTATAATTTAGATTTTATTTTTTCATTTTTAATGAATACCCTTATTCAAGGCTGCATTAAATTGATATAAAAAAGTGACATTAAAGACATTTATAAGGTTACAAAAGATTTCTGTTAAATGCTGTTCTTTTGAACTTTCCATTTGACAAAGAATCCTGAAAAATAAAATGTATCACAATGTTTCCACAAAAATATGTTTATGTGTGATGATTATGTGAATGATTTCTGAAGGATCATGTGACACTGAAGACTGGAGTAATGGTGCTGAAAATTCAGCTTTGCATCGGAGGAAGAAATTACATTTTACAATATAGTCACATAGAAAACAGTTACTTTAAATTGTAATAATATTTCACAGTATTGCTATTTTTGCTATATTTCTGATCAAATAAATGTAGCCTTGGTGAGCATAAGAGTCTTCTTTCAAAAAGTGCCACAAACATACAGCCGTTTATCAAATCTCTGATATTGTCACTGATCTGTTAAAGTGCTTCTGTCAGCCATGAGATACAGACAGAGATCATGTTTGTTTATCACCGTCGGATGATCACACTTCACGCTTTCTCTGAGATAGTGACATTTTGAGTGTGAACAGAAGTGACATTACAGACATCTTTTGTCACTTTCTTATCTCCAGTATGTGTATGTTTGTGATATCTGATCAGCCGGTGTTGTGCAAGATTTCATCTCCTTGTAAAATCCCTTTCGGATTCAAGAATTAGCTGTTTGTAATGTCACTCACATCTTGACTGGGCCGTTGGCACAAGGCTGCAGGTAATCAGAACTAACTTAGTACGCTAATTGATGAGCTACTAACTGTAGGGAATACAGGACGGCAGGTTAGTTTTGCAGGGTAATCAGATCCGTTATCATACTACACAAGATAAATCTTTAATTTGGCCATTTATTGAATCAGATGATGTGTCAAATATAATTTAAAAGACATTTAATTGCTTTATTTTTATAATATACATTACATAAGCCATAGTCTTACTGTAGGATTCCCAATCAGGAGCTAAACAACAAGTTTAACATCCCGAAACTCCAGTTTTACTGAGAAGTACATACTACTATACACTAGTAATATATTTCTCATTCAGAACATGCTGATTTCATATTCATTGCTGTCTTTTTGCATTTTAATATTCACAGACACTAGTCCACATCATGATTTGATGTTTTTTTTATATATTCACGGAAATTTGCCAAATTCTGTGACATTCAGTCTATACCTGGATTCCACGATGCCATCCACGTTTTCCACATTAAAGAAATCATAGGGCCCAACAAAAGCAAAACCAAAAAAAAGCCTATATTTCTGACATTCCCCACTAATTTTCTCTCGTTCTCTTTGTAGCATTAAACCCAGGAAAGGAAATCCCCCACATAAGCGTTGGATGGGAGCTGTGAATCATGGGAAATGTAGGCCATGTCCTGTAGTTCACTCCAGCTTGGTGTGCGGCTCAGACGGACACACATACTCCTCAAAGGTGAGATATTCATCACTGTTTACATTGAGTTGAATGAGCTGATCCCATGGCTTACCAATAAGAACTTAGTTTAGTTTAGTTTAATTTAGTTTAGTTTAAAGGGGTCATCAGATGCCCATTTTCCACAAGTTGATATGATTCTTTAGGGTCTTAATGAAAAGTCTATAACATACTTTGGTTAAAATTTCTCAATGGTAGTGTAAAACAACACCCTTTTTACCGTGCCAAAAACAGCTCTGCACACAGCAACCCGTTTTAGTGCATGTTTCTTTAAATGCTAATGAACTCTGCTCACCCCACCCCTCTCTTCCGTGGGGTGACGAGCAGACTGTAAACTTCAGCCGTGAAACTGGCTAATTAGCACATTATTAGGAAAGGCGATTTGCAAAGATTCATAACGAGCCGTTCTCATGAGACTATTTACTTTAGCCGCATTTAGCTGCGGAGCTTGCTAACTAGCACGTTATTAGGAAAGGCGGTTTGCAAAGATTCATAAAAGAACCTTATACTCACTTTTTCTGTAGGTGAGGCTGGATCACGAATGATTCACGCGAACATAGACGTATTTAGGTAGATAGGGGGGCGCATTCCCTTCAAAATTAAAAGTAATTAACTGCATCTTCAGCGGCTCAGATGACAAGAGTAAATGACAACTGCTATGTTCATTATTACATCCAACAACAAAGCACCTCAATCTCTTAGGAGACATTCTTGTCTACTCCTGCTCCATCGTCGAAACAATGGCGGACTGATGACAGCTCACACAGAGCGGGTCTAAGGTAAAACGCCAGTGTCAATCAACAATTGTGGGAGGGGCCTGGGTCTGTGCTTGAACGGCTTGATTTGAGAAAGGGGATATTATTTAAAAAAACACTGAGTGGATTTCATTTCAAACAACTTGTAAAAGTGAATTTTGCATCCAATGACCCCTTTAAATTTAGTTTAGTTTGTTTAGTGATTTATAAAGTACATTTAAAAATAAAATATGTTGAAACCAAAGTGCTGTACAGGAAATATAAAACAGAATTAAAACAAAATAAAAGACTAGACAATGTTCAAAACCAGGGCTCAGAACCGGTTCAAGGAACGAAAATGAAAACCGGAAACGAATGAAATTTTGACAGGAACAGAAACGAAATCAGATTTTACAGTTCCGAACAGAATCGAAAATTTGAAATGGCCATTAACCGGTTAATAATGTTATTTTATCATTCCATTTAATATTTGAAATTTGCTGTCAACCAATCAGGAATTCAAGTAGTACGGCTATGCAAATGTGAAGCTAACGCATCCAGCCCGTGAAATGCCCGTGCTCAGCTGTAAATTCATCATAGGTAAGTCGCAATGTCAATGCATTAAAGTTTATCCGAGGATAGTGTAAGATGGATTCAACAGATCACTCACACCTGCAGCGCTTGTGAACAGAGACAACAGAATAAAACTATAGGCTTACATAAAAAGGAATAGTCTATATTGGCCTATACACGAAATGTATTTCACTTAAATCATTGACAGATTAACAAAACGAAAGAAAAAAAATGTGCTGAGTTTCGGTTTATTGTGATGCAATCCAAAGTTCACGGAGAGGAAAACGAGACAGCAGAAAATAGTTTTCTTTATTTTGCAAAAGCTTTACAGTTTTCTTTATTTTACAGTTTTAATTCTTTTTCAAATATTGACAGTTTTGAATAATGTTTTGCTTCTATCTGAAACATTTGATTGTCTGCATTTTATGTCATGCAGACAATCAAACAAACTGGACACAGAACAGCTGTTATCTTTAACAGGAAGATAAAGCTGAGTGTCGTCGGAATAGAAATGATAGGATAAGTTGTGTCTCTGAATAATATGACTTCGAGGAAGCATATATAATGCAAAAAGAAGAGGACCTAAAATGGAACCCTGCGGAACACCTTAAGAGATTTGAGCACAAGATGAGAAACATTCCCCTACATTAACAGAAAAAGTTCTCCCCTTAGGGTAAGAGGCAAACCACTCAAGCACAGACCCCTGAAACCCAGCTACATGACTGAGTTTTTGTAAAAGGATATCATGATCTACTGTGTCAAATGCTGCACTTACATCAAGCAGGATTAAAATACAGCTCAACCAGAGTCAAGAGTGAGTAAAATGTCATTGGTAACCTTCAGCAACGCAGATTCAGTACTGTGTCACTTCCTGAAACCAGACTGAAAATAATCAAAAATACCAAAAACGTTCAGGTAAGATGAAATCTGAGAGTAGACAAATTTTTCCAGGACTTTTGAAATAAAAGATAGTTTAGAAATGGGTCTGTACTTATTCATAAGATACTGATCAAGATGATGCTTTTTCAACAGGTATTGTACTATAGCATGTTTAAAGTGTCTGGAACCCTCCCATTGACTAGAGAACTATTAATAATAGAAGCCACGATTGGACTCAACTGTAAAAGCCTCTTTAAAAATATGTGAAGGCAGAATATCAGAAGGGCAGGAAAAGGGTTTCATAATCGAAACAATATCACACTAACTAATTGTGACTCATTTCCGTGTTTGATTAAATGTAAAGTGTGTTTGTGTTGAGGTTCAGGTGAAATAAATCTGATCAGAGGAATTTAACCTGAACACTATCAGGCGCAGGATCATTGTGTCCCAACGAGGAGAGAGTCACCTTTAAATTCCAATATCAGCGCACAGCTCTCTCTCTGCTGTTGTAAATGATGCAGTGTTTGGTGATAGATGGTTAGGTGGATGAACTGTGTCCTCTGTTGATATTGGATTCTTGAGTCCTGCGCAATCCCCACTCCGGCTCGAGAACAGAGAAAAAAACCTGAACCTCCAGCACTACCTGTGCCTCCCATCTGTGACCGCACCACTTTAACCCCACCCACACCATTTCCTTCCCTTCAGCTAGAATGAAATCAGATGTGAGAGATGGAGTGAGAGAGAGACTTGGTCTGAACAGATAGAGCAGAGAAATGAACAGCGCATGGACGCGGTAGATATGTGAACGGCTGTTCTGATATTTTCAGCTGTAGAATCAGTAACACTATATATAGAATGATTATCATAAACAGAAACATCCATGGTCTAATTATGTTCAGACAAATGATGGTAATTTTCATAAGACAAAACCAAAATTAAATCTTTATGCACCATTAAAACAAACTGAAACTAGACTGAAATGGAAAATCAGCATAAAAAAATAAAAGAATATAAAATACCAATATTAAAGCTCTATACACCAGTTAAAAAAACAAAGGAGAAAAAAAGCTCTGTGCACCAGTTTAAAATGGAAAAATAAAAAACTAGACTGAAATAGAAAACCAGCATATGAAATACAATATTAAAGCTCTATGAACCACTAAAAACTAACTAGACTGAAACAGAAATATATATATATATATATATATATATATATATATATACATATGATACATGTTTGTTTTGTAATATATTTCTTTTACTAAACTAATTTACATCTAGATGGATGGATGAATAAATGTACAATCAGTAGCACTATACAGAGAAAAAATATCATAAACAAAACCATCCCCTGACAGAGTATTTTCAGACAAATGACAGTCAATTTCACAAGATAAAACCAAAATCAAAGCTTTCTGCACTATTAAAACTAAAACTACCAGCAAAATAACATAAAAAACAAACATTTATAATTACCCCGATACAGACTTGTTTTATAATGTATTTAGCTACTATCTAGTTTTCTAGTATATTATTTACTATCTATGCTATCTGGATGGATGAATGGATGAAGTCACATTCAGGTCACATTATGAAAATAAAATGGGTTGTAAAAGCTGTTTCATGTTGTTTGCATGTATTATAAAATGGAGTATATGTCAGAAAGCATTGATCTCTAACGTTTTCCTTGACAGATGTGATTCACTTCTTTCTCTGAATGCATTTGTGTTGATCTGAAGCACTGAACAGACTCGTTATTGAACAAAAGACCCTTTTAGTGGTAAAATAAGATGCAAGTCTGAAACTGGCAGATTATTTTTCATTGATATGCACACAAACAATGTTTGAATGCCGTGTGTTGTTCAGGTGAGTCTATTGTTGAGGTTTTAAAGGTTATTGGAAGGTTTAAACACTCATCAGGATGAAAAAAGTAAATAAAGCACCACAGCCATGTCACATATTTATTTATTTATTTCTCTTTATTCTCCATCATTATGGAATTATTTGTAGCACAGTAGCAAATGGCCTTAAAGGAATAGTTCATTTATTATGGATTATAGACTCATATTTTTTCCAGATGCTAGAGTTTAAGTTAAAAGCATCTTAATGACGCCATTGTCTCTTACAAACATGCAGCTTTTCACTTCACAAGACATTAATTGATGGACTGGATTCATGTGAATCACTTGTGGATTATTGTGATGTTTTTATCAGCTGTTTGGACTCTCATTCTGACGGCACCCATTCACTGCAGATTGAAGACACAAACTCATCTACATTTTGGATGACCTGAGAGTGAGGACATTTCAGCAAATTTTTAATTTTGGGTAAACTATTCCTTTAATAAGTGGTGACAAACTCATTCTATTCCATAAGCTCACATTTTCAACATTCTGATGTCTCGATATTAATCAACAGGACTGTCTGCTGTTTATTTAAAGGGGTCATATGATGTTGCTAAAAAGAACATTATTTTGTGTATTTGGTGTAATGAAATGTGTTTATGCGGTTTAAGGTTCAAAAAATACATTATTTTCCACATACTGTACATTATTGTTTCTCCTCTATGCCCCGCCTTTTTGAAACGCGTCGATTTTTACAAAGCTCATCGGTCTGAAAAGCGAGGTCTGCTGTGATTGGCCAGCTATCCAGTGAGTTATGATTGGCCGAATACCTCAAGCGTGTGACGACGCGGTCCTCCATAAAATGTGCTGCACACATCTGGATATTTGGGTTGAAGTGTTCTGGAACAGTGTTGTAAATACAACTTAACCACTGATTTCTAGTCGTGTCCTCTTTTGGAAGGCCAAACAAAGTAGTTTCGCTTTCACAACGAAACACAGCGTCACACACGGCGGGCTAGAGTGAGCAGCAGCCGGCGGCCTAAAGTGAGCGGAGGCCGGCTGGACTCCGCTTCGTCCACAGTGAAAGCCGATCCGGCGATCCACAGCCCGAAGTTGATGTATTTCCTCAGCGACCAGCACGGATCAGCTGCAGACATGACGAAGTGGATATCATCCTCTTTTGGAAGGCCAAACAAAGTAGTTTCGCTTTCACAACGAAACACACAGCACCTTCACGACATGGCGGCGGCGGCAACAACAATACTACAGCGAGAATAAAAGTTACGCCTTCTTTCTTTGCGTGAACATTTGGGCGGCGTTATGCAAATCTTCCCACATCGTGACGTAGACATGTGGGGGCGTGTTAGAACGAGCCATTTTAGGAGGGCGTGGTTGACTCTTAACTTTTATGAAGAATATCTCTTTGGATTTGAGACTTTAGTCTTTGCAACTTTACAGATCTTCTTTATGCACCAAGAGCTTGTAACACTCCAAAGAGAAAGGAAAAATTGAAATCGCATCATATGACCTTTTTAATTGATTCTGCTTTGATAAATAATGAAGTATTTCACTTGATTAAGCACTATAGTCTGATAGTCTAATCATGACATCATCTTTAATTAAAAGACAAAGAACGCAGCAGATTTTATACCGTTTCTGTGTGATCAGATCTGACGAACACAATCGCCTCACTTCAAAGGAACTCAAATCTTGTCATCTTAATTTGATAACTCGTATTTTTCTCCTGGCTGAAGAAACAGACTCATTTCACGAGTGATAAAGCTCAACGCTCGGGCTGTGACGGTTAAATGCGATAATGTCTCTAAATGCACTACCCAGAATCCTCTCTGCTCTTCCACAGTGTAAACTTGAGTTCCAGGCCTGCAGCTCGAGCAAGAGCATCTCTGTGAAGTGTGAGGGTCCGTGTCCCTGCCTGCCAGGACAGGAAGTCATCAAACCACACGCAGAGAAGAACGGTGAGTTATTTCCTGTTTGTTAGGATGTAGATAGTACCGTTTACTGTCTGAACAGAGACTGTCTGCACCGTCAAATTGTAGATGATGAAATCTGATCTGTTTGAGGTCAATAATTGCTGTATTTGCCTTTGATTTCTATATTATATATAAGGGACTCTCAAACATTTTTGTCACCTGAATTCATTCAGTTTCACTACCCCTGAGATTTTAAGTTCATATTTCTAAAATATGACAAAACTTTTGCATGCTCACGGTACTTTGATGTTGGTTAATAGACAGGGTTGGGCAAAGATACATCAAAATGTATTTTAAAATAAAATACCAAATACCTTCATTTTAAGTGTATCAAAATAAACTACAAAATACAGCAGCCACACCATGTATCAAAATAAACTACTGTATTTTTGTATTTTAAAAATACTAAAAAATACTTTTACAAGGGAGCATGAAATT
>NW_015641057.1:1745030-1751855 GCF_001515625.1 Sinocyclocheilus rhinocerous
TTTTTTTGTCAAATTGTCCTTCAACCTTGTACTGGCGCTTTAAGCTCAAGCTGCTGAGCAGCACAGCAAAAAATAGACTCGACGCCAAAACCGCTGCCGAGCTGCTGCAGCGTCCGGTGTAAAAGCACTCATTCGTTAACATGCATACCGGGAAAAAAAATGCGCACTGCTGCAGCGTGCGGTGTATCAGGCGTCTTTCGTTAACATTCACGCCGATTTCGTTAACATTCACGCCGGTTTTACAATACACACACGCTGCCGTGTGCAGCTCTGCTATGCTCTTTCACACGCGGTCATATCCGTGTCTCAGAGCGGCTCACAGTAAATGCTGCTGCTCCACGCGAGTTCAGACCATTACACCAATATCGTGGCATTAAAATGTAATGTTGTACAACACTTAAATGCTGTATTATTATTATTTTTTCGTGTACAACCGACGAACTTAACATAGGCTGA
Source organism: Sinocyclocheilus rhinocerous (assembly GCF_001515625.1). Classification (NCBI taxonomy): domain Eukaryota; kingdom Metazoa; phylum Chordata; class Actinopteri; order Cypriniformes; family Cyprinidae; genus Sinocyclocheilus; species Sinocyclocheilus rhinocerous. The sequence continues at coordinate 1,745,487 of NW_015641057.1, forward strand.
AAGTAACAAGCTAACGTTAATTGTGGGGCTGCTGCTCGGTATAATAGTTTTCAAGAACATTATGTAAATTGGTAAACTATTTAGCCTAGGCTACTAAAACGAACACAAACTTAACATGAACTGTTAAAAATTATAGCAATTTATGCAAAAAAATTGATGGAAAGCTGGCAGCCTGCACGTTTCTTACCTTGACCAACTTCTTCCATATGCATCAATTTTCTGTTCTGATCTCAACAAGTCTGGGCAAACTAGCCTATTGAGTAGGCACCCATCAGAGGCCGCATTTTTATGATGTCATCATGTAGACTTCTTACAAAGTATTTTACAGTATTTTAAAACTACAAAAATACAAAACACTAAAGTATTTTGATACAAAATATGAAGCCATTTTCATCAACCCTATGCCCATAGACAGCAAGGATACCTGTAGCTACCACGATCAAGGCTCAGAAACATAGTAAGGACATCGTTAAAATAATCCATGTGACATCAGTGGTTCAACCGTAATTTTACGAAGCTACGAGAATACTTTTTGTTCGCAAAGAAAACAAGAATAACGACTTTATTCAACAATTTGTCTCGTCCGCGTCACCCTTTAGCGCCATTTTGGAGAATATCACATACGTAAACAACATATGCTTTTCTGTGTCAGCAGCACTGTACGCGGATACATTGTCTACGCCTTGATCTGAACGTAAACAACGTATCCGCGTACATACGTTGTTTACGTATGTGATTCTCTCCAAAATGGCGCTATAGGGTGACGCGGATCAGACGAATTGTTGAATAAAGTCATTATTTTAGTTTTCTTTGCGCACAAAAAGTATTCTCGTAGCTTAAATTATAAACTATAATAAAATTACAGTTGAACCACTGATGTCACATGGATTACTTCATCAATGTCCTTGCTACGTTTCTGAGCCTTCATCGTGTTAGGATCCTTGCTGTATATGGGAGGGTCTTAGAGCTCTCAGAATTCATCAAAAATATCTTAATTTGTGTTCCGAAGACGAACAAAGGTCTTACAGGTTTGGAACGACATGAGGGTGAGTAATTAATGATAGGATTTTCATTTTTGGGTGAACTATCCCTTTGAATATTTTTTCTTTTTGCTGTGAGTTTTTAATTTTGATTTTTTTCTCTCTCTTTTTTTTTAGAATGACTTAATTCAATCATAAAATGTAATTTTACATTTTTATTATTTAATTAAATTTACTAAATTATTAATTTTTCCATTAATTAAATTTAAATATACATAAATCAAGATACTTGAGATGCAAAATGATGTTGAATGTTGCCAAATAGGGTTAGAATTTTTAGAATTTATTTGAATTTAAGTTTATATTTCTGACATCATTGGAAAATATTTTTCACACTCAACTCTGATAAATCACTTAATTCTAACTTAAGATATTTGATAATTATTTTTAGATAAGTGTACTGTATTGTGTGATTGTGTATACACACACCTATAGTCTAAAAATGGGGTTCACAAGCTAATAAATAATAGAATAAAAAAGAATTAAATCATAAAAATGTGATGAGTTTATATGTAAAACGTGTCAGAACAATTATAAGACACGTTCTCTGTTTAATTAAGAGCAGCTGTGATTGTGGAAAGGCAGGATTTTGCCTCTTTTTGTGTTTGACATTTTGACACAAGGCAGAAACTGATTTTCTTCCTCAGTATTTATGTCTTGTTTTTCAGGACAAATACTGTATCTAAACATAATATCTTAAATCAGATTTGTTGTTGTTGTTGTTAAGCATAAACACACTTAATTAGGATAATTTTTCTTAAAGAAAACATCTTTGTGTTGTTTGTCATTGCAAATCTCAAGTAAATATATCTTGATTTAAGAATTATACAATATTTGTACTGGAAAACAAGATAAAACTATTAAGAAAGAACTGCACATTTTGGTACTGAACTCATGAGAATTTGCATTACTGTATTTTACACATTCATGCATAATGCAATGTCTGAAATCCCTCACTAATTCACTAAACAGCAGATGCTTCATAGTTTAATATATAGCGAAAGAATGTATAGAGTCATTACTGAACACTTTTTGTGAGGTTACATATTGGTCACACTCTGAATGAAGGGAAAATAACTTTGAAATCCGATCAGACGCTCAGACCACATCGGATCAGATGTTAATTGAATATGAAATGACCTGTGAATGTGGCTTGGATGGGGTTTGTGAAAGTTGCATTTGGTGAGTTTTTGCTGTTTAGACCACAGAAAAATAAACGCAATTGAGTTGGACACACCAAAACATTTTTGCTCTGTCTGAACAAACCGTAAGAGACACATGAAAAAGCCTAGAGAAAGAAAAACACTCAGATGCAAGACGTTTTTTATAGTGTGTGTGTCTGTGTGTCTTTCCTGAGGGGAAAGAGAATAGTGAATTTAGAGTTTTGGGAACAACACTGGACATCACAAAGACAAGCTCTCGGGAGAAATAAACACAGAAAGATGTTTGTTAATGTGAATTTCAGATGTTTTATTATTCATGGGAAAGAAACATCTCCAATGAGATCTGTTTAATACTTAACTTCCAGATTAAATGGAGATTCAGTCTCCTGTGTCTCAGATGTTTCCCCTGAGAAAAAGGCCACAATCATACACGTGTCTCCTACAGAGTTTTGCAAGAATCTCAGCAATGTCTCAATCAAAAGTCTCAGAATAAACTCACATTTCTCATCAAATGATTGATGAGCTGCACTTCACATTCATTTTATCAACTAGTGACAAATTTTGGTCTCTTACATGAACCAAACTTCACTAAACATCACAATAAGCTTTGTGCTTTGATATGAAACAAAAGCTCAGCTTTCAAGTTCTGTGAATTTTTTCACAAAATACAAAAAATAAAATAAAATAAATAAATGCAGTTTTGACGCTCTTTAATGTGGCTTGACAGATCACTGTAGACGTGAACGATCATCTCTACGTCTTTACCACTAGTTACAGCACCAAATAAACATTTGGTCAGAATGTGTTGAAAAAACAGAACAACTTACTGAATTTACTATGAAATCTGTTTCAACCGCTGAAAGATATAAATAAAACAACTTGTAATGTCATGTAACATCATATTTACCTCAGAAATATTCCACAGAGGAGCATTTTGATAAATATATGCACTATTACATATTCATTATATTTTTACTTAATCTGTTAATGATTTCAATTACAGCCACTGTATAAATGTTTATATTTCAACAACAAATTTGAATATAAATAGAATATTAAACCTGCTATTTAAATGTTAATTATCAGTTTTTGAGTGTTAATTGTTATATCTAAATAATTAGCAATAACTATAGCAATAAATCAGAAAAAAATATCTGCTTTAGTTTTTTTTTTCCTGTACCTGATACATATCCAAATGAATCAATATTGAGTCAAATTGAGATTGGAATCAAATCAAATCAAGAGCTTGTAAATCAAATTGAATTGTGAAATCTCTGTCAATATTCTTAATATTTGCATGAAACATAACAGAGTTGAAACATAATACATTAATAAATATAAAAAACGCCTTATCTGCAATTTGTATGTTTTTTTAGTGTTAATTATTGTATGTAAAAAATCATAAGCAGGTTTAGATGAGAAAATTGACATTAAAAAACGCCTTATCTGCAATTATGTTTTTTTTTGTGTTAATTATTGTATGTAAAAAATCATAAGCAGGTTTAGATGAGAAAATTGACATGTATTTAATATATTTCCAAATTAATTAATATTGAATCGAGATAAGAACCAAATTGAATCAAGAGCTTGTGAATCAAAATAAAGTTGAATTATGAAATCTGTCAGTACTCTTGATACTTACATTAAACTTATCTGAGGATTGAAACATAATAGCATATATAATTGCATATATCATTAAAAAAACTGCCTAATGTGCAATTTAAATGTTACTCATGTCAAAATAAATAGAAATAAATAAAAAAAAACACCTTAGTTGAGAGAGATTTTTTCCTAAGAAAAACTGACATGTACCTGATACATTTGCAAATTAATTGATATTGAATCGAAAAGAGTTTATGAATCTGAATCAAACTGAATCAAGAAATTGTAAATCAGAATCAAAATTATTCAAGAACTTGTGAATCAGAATCAAATTGAATCAAGAGCTTATGAATCAGAATCAAAATGAATCAAGAACTAATGAATCAGAATCAAATTGAATCTAGAACTAGTGAATCAGAATCAAATTGAATCAAGAGCTTGTGAATTGCATTCAAATTGTGAATATTGTGTCAATATCCAGCCCTAGTTTCCTCACATATCCTGAGTGCTGAATGAGCAACTCTGACCAGTGAAGTTTTCCTCCTGAAGTGTTTTGATGCCATCAGTCTGTTATTTTAAGGGTTTGTTGTGCTGTAATTCAGATTCATGACCTCTAGCCTGTTTGCACTTATTTCCCAAAGGCTTCCCCACACAGCACAGTCTCTCTCTGTGGGTTCTGCTGCAAGATGTGAGCAGAGATGAGGGTTCGGTCTGATAGAATCGTTATGATGTCTGTATTTTAATGACTTCAGATCACTGACATGATCTTTAATTGGAAAAGTGCTGCATACATCAGGAAGCAATTACCAACGAAAGAGAGAACGTGTAATTTGAAAGTCCATTTTTCTTTCATTTCCTCTCGTCTTTATTGTCTCACGGCCTCTTCTCTTTCTCTTTATTTGACCTGTTCATCTTTTGTTATTTTATCTCTGACTTTCATCTCACACTCTTTTATGTGTCTCTGTTCGGTATTCAGATGAAGCGGTTATTCATCAGTGTTTGCATTGAGAAAATCTCGTTCTTCTCAGTGTCCGTCCATTATCTGCTCTTCTGTTTTCATCCGTGTGATTCTCGCTGGAGCTGCATCGTAGTTTAGAAAGACGGGTGACAGAGGGCAGGACTAGGGCCATAACATTTCTGCAATGAGGAAAACGTGGACAGAATCACAGAATACAGTTCATGAAAATGAAATTCACTGTATAACGCAGAATTTTAGATGAATAAATCAAAAGTAGGACTGTACACTTTATCAAACTGTGATGTGGACAAGTGTCTGTGAATATTAAACAAAAGACTGCTATTGAAATTAACTTGAAGAAATTATTACAGATACAGTGCCCTCCATAAGTATTGGAACAGTAAAGACAAAATTGCTCTGTTTGCTGTGGAGTCAAGAAATCTGTAAATATGATTAAAAGATGAAACTACAAATTGTCACATTTTATTACTGGATGATTCAACACATACATGTTTTACCAACTAAGAAGATCAGCACTTTTAGAGTTTCATCCCCCTATCTGATGGGAGCATAAGTATTGCCTCACAGGTCTTTCTAAGTGATCAGCTGTGTCCTGTTGCATTAATTGTTCAGATATTAAAAGCAGGAAATGTGTCATATCAGTTATATCCATTGCTTCTGCATTCTGAGTCTTGCATTCAATGATGACACACACAAACCAGGATAAAGACGAGGGAGCTGACTTTGAGAGAAAAGCAAGCAATTTGGATGCTAAAAGAGCATAAGTATTGCCTCACAGGTCTTTCTAAGTGATCAGCTGTGTCCTGTTGCATTAATTGTTCAGATATTAAAAGCAGGAAATGTGTCATATCAGTTATATCCATTGCTTCTGCATTCTGAGTCTTGCATTCAATGATGACACACACAAACCAGTATAAAGACGAGGGAGCTGACTTTGAGAGAAAAGCAAGCAATTTGGATGCTAAAAGAAAAGAGGAAGTCAATTAAAAACATAGAGCATGGAGATATCAAGAGTTAGGAAACCACCGACGACATCAGCAACCAACAATGACCTGATCGGCTGAGAAAAACAACAGTAGTTGATGACAGACAAATCATAAAAGCTGTGAAAAAGAACCCCAAAATATGTGTCTGTAAAATCACCAACAACCTCTAGAAACCTGGGGTGATGCTCTGACAATCTACTGTCCGCAGGAGACTTCGACACAGAATTGCAGAGGCTACACAGCAAGATGCAAACCTCTGACAAGCACCAAAAATAGAAAAGCAGGATTAGAGTTTGTAAAAGCCAGTAGAGTTTTATGGACAGATGAGACAAAGATTAACCTTTAGTGACCCAAAACACACTACCAGTTCAGTCAAGGAGTTTATCAGGGCAAAGAAATGTAAAGTATTAGATTGCCCAAATCAATCTCCAGATTTAAATCAAATTGAACATTAATTTCACCAGCTGAAGAGGAGACTAAAGGCAGAAACTCCCCAAAACAAGCAACAGATGGAATTGGCTGCATTAAAGGCTGGGAAAAGCATTTCAAAGGACGAAACCAAGAGACTGGTGATGTCTATGGGTCGCAGACTCATTGCT